>NC_137605.1:8497969-8677969 GCF_963280865.1 Gymnoscopelus braueri | reverse complement strand
GGATCTAAATGGCTCAATAGAAGACCAGGGAGACCAAATACAACCACCCCAATTGTATAAGTTATATTTTATTAACATACTCTACCAAAGTCAAAATAAAATTCTATTCACAAAAACTAAAACAAACAAATATATATAATAGGCCAACTGCTATAGTTGTCAGAAAACATATCTGAAGAACACAGAGAATGTTACAGTTTGTGGACAGAGTTGTTTGGTTTCACTGCAAACACTGCTGGATTACCTGTAGGCTACGTTTGATCTGTGGCGAGAGGTTATCAACAACAACAAAAAAAAGGCTGTTGATTGAAAGACATTTTCAGGTACCCAGCTGTGGAAAGAGTGATTTCAGAACTGCTGCGGAAATAAGAACAGAGCAATTTTTATCCATTTAAAGCCTATATATTTAGTTGAGCGTCAATTCAGCTCCATCATACTCAGTTGCCTAAGAGTCAAGTCATGCTGTATGAACGATATTGAACAAACTGTGTTGTTATGCAGGCATTATGAGAGGCTTATATGAACTGTTTAAAAGACAATGAAATGAATGAAAACATTTTATCCCTAGATTTTTGTAACCCTTTTTTCACCCGGTGCCAATTTGCTAAGTGATCCTGGGCACTACACTCCCCCCACCAGCCTAGGGAGGCCAGGGCCGAGCTCATGCCTCCTTCAATGCATGAGAGCAACTGACCTTCTTGTCATCTGACAGGGGAGAGTTTCCCTGGTTGGACGTAGCGCGTGGAAGGAACACGTTATTCCAACCAGTTCCCTTCCCCTCCATCAGGCACTCACTCACTCACCCACTCACTCACTCACTTTCTGTTGGACACATCGTCAGTGATGAACCCAGGGTCAAGACCCACCTCTTCAGACTCGCATTCCGCACCTAATTCTAATCCCCCCTTTTGCCTTTTAATTTTAATGTTTTTGTTTGCTTAGTTTTTAGTTTTATAACTAGTTATTCTCATAATACAGTTGTTTTAGTTTGTTCTGTTTTTGTAAAGCGACTTTGAGTACAGAGAAAAGTGCACCCAGCCGCCCGGGGGTGATCCTGGCGTGTGTCCAAGCAGCTTGCTACTCCATGGATCCCCACTCACAACCACCTTGACGCTTTCTCTGCTGCTTCGGTGATATTTTTAGTGACTTTCCTCTCCTGCAGCCCTCTAATGCAATGAAGCCTGATGCAGAGACTGCCCTGGAAATCCCCTGCAGCCCACCTCGTGCTCACAGCCGATTGAGCTCTACAGGCCAGGCCTCTACCAGCTCGAGGTATTTGCTTTGAACCATACATGGTCAACTGGCGGCCCGGGGGCCACATGCGGCCCCAACCTTCACTTAATTTCAATTCCAAACATGCAAACCTGACTGTATATTATAGTAGCTTAATGACTAGTATTACATTTATTTTTTATGTCCAATGTATTTGTATTTAAGTTCATAAAGATAAACTACAGTACATAAGTACATAAGTATAACTACAGTACATGCATTTGAAATTAAATAAAAAATCAACTTTTCAAGATACCAATTAAAAAATGTCACAAAAAAAAAATCTTGATTCCAATTCAAAAATAGCAAAAGTAGCCGATCTACAGGCTCAAAACGCGTCGCACTGCAACGCGTTTTGAGCTTGTAGATCTGCTACTTTTGCTAGATCACACTACTTTTGTGTGACATAGAATGCCAAGGTACGGCATTCATTTACGAAAAAACGTTAGGGAGATAAGAGGTTTCTGCCCAACAGTATTATGCAACGTGGCCCTCTGGAGTGAGTGTGGAAATATAGTGTTCCTCTCCATCATCAAAGTTGCCCAGCCCTGCTTTGAACAGTCAAATCTGTCCTGAGTGATGTCCTTGCAATGTGTTCTGGTACAGCCAGATGGTGCTCTCTTTGCATCATGCATGCCTGGACCCATTGAAAGATGACGCCCTTCCCATCAGCTGTTTGCCAATAGGTTGCATCGAGTTGTGGGCCGGCCTATATACAGTATAAACACTCCACGCTGCTGTCCTGTCTCAGTCAGTAGACTACCCTGGCTGGGACAGGATCGAGGACTTTTTTATTTTTTTATTTTTTTATTTCCCATCCAAGCATCAGGAGACCAATGTTCAAATACTACCCCCTCTGGATATTTGCATCCCTTGTCCTGTCTTCGGTAAGTTTCAGCTGGTTTCATATAATTGTATCCCATCACTCTCCCTGCTGTGTCCCACACCACATGAAGGAAGCACTGCTCGGTTTAACGAGTGACCATTCATTAGTGGTGTAAAGTGAACATTTACTGAAGTACTGTACTTAAGTAAAATGTTGAGGTATTTTTTACTTTACTGGAGTATTTCCAATATTCAGTACTTTTACTTCTACTCAACTACTGTACAATTATTTGAAATCTTTAGCAACTAGTTACTTTGTAGATTAAGATTTGTATTACAAAACTTACATTAAGCACTTTAGCCCTATATACATTTCGGCCATTTGAAAATAGCAGATCTACAAGCTCACAATGCGTCGCATCGCGACGCATTGTGAGCTTGTAGATCTGCTATTTTCAAAAGATTAGTATACATTTTATACATTTGAAAACTTGGGAAATGGGACATTCTGCATAATGAGTACTTTTACTTTTGTACTTTTAAGTATATTTTGATACCAATACTTTTGTACTTTTACTCAAGTACATTTTTACTTGACTTCTACTTGCAACAGAGTATTTCTACATTGCAGCATTGATACTTTTAGTAAAACATGCGAGTACTTTTTCCACCACTGCGATTCATTGAATGAGTTTTTTGGCTGTCATAGTTAGCCTACTACAGATGAACAAAGATAGATGTGAATGAGCGGTGGAGGAGTGTGGAATCTGACTGCATGGCTACAGATCTGTCTCTGATCACGTGAGAATGTGTGAGAGATGCAGAGATGACTCATTCAAACTTGGCAAGAGAGGCACCTCCTTACTGTGACATGGGAAGGGAATAAGGGATGATGAAATGTTCTATTCTGATAGTAATCAATAAAATGAAATAAATGTTCAGGTACAGTAGGTGACAAAATGTCAGCCAATCAGGTGAGAGAACCCATTTATCAGCTTCATTTTTATAGTGTTCCAGTTCCAATTTTGTCTGCTCATTTCTTTGTGTCATCACTTCCAATTTCACTTATTTAATCTATGTCCTGACTGAGTTCTCTATCCTGATTGGATACAATTGGTATCCCGAACTGAAAATGCATTTTATGTTTAATAAAGAGCTGAAGGGACATGGAGACCCCTGTTACTGAACAAACACTCTATAGCCATGAGTACTATAAGACTATTAGAGCTACTTAACACTTATTTTAACCAAAGAAAATCACTGCTAGTGATGAAGACGGCTATATAGAAGGAATAGATTATCTGTACGTGTGTTTGTTAAGAGGGAGGCTAGGTCTACTGCCTTCTTAGACAGTCAGGGCTGGGGGGGGGGGGGGTCAAAGAAGAGTGAGGTAGCCGCCTTTGCTCCTTCCATCGCTTGCCAGCCTGCCCTGCTGAGATTCTAAGATCACTCCACAGAGTGATCTTGGGAGTTAGACGGCCTCGGGAGATGGACGGCCTCCCAAGCTCCCCGGGAGTTTCCCTGGGAGTTGGACGGCCTCCCAAGCTCAGACCCCGCACACACGTCTAAATGGTGTCATTTGTCAGCCCACAGCAGGCTGACAAAAAGAAGCTGGATGATTTCCAGCCTGGATTGGCAGCAGGGGAGGATGGCGGGTGCAGGCAGAGCCGCTGACTGCAACTGAGAGCCTGAAAACTCACAGCAGACGGGAGGGGAAGAACAGGATAGGAGAGGGCTTGTAATGAAAGTAGCTACAGGAGAGGCATAAATAACAGATAGGCTAAATTAACACATGAGTTATCACGTGAGTGTATTCTAATGATGGTCTCACACTCAATCAACATCACATTGGCCCATAAGCGGTAGACGGCCTAATTCCTCTCACAGTGTTTATTAATGAATGAACACCTTCGATCAAAAATAGCCTTGTAAACTCATTCAAATTTTGTTTAAGGTCATTTTTTCAACTTGATCATTAGACACATTTTATCCGTTCCCAGCCCTGATGTAAAGGTTTGATTCGACAGACTAAACAGTTTCCTTGTTTTTTAGCCTGTGAAGATGAAAGCTTTAGAAGCACACAACCAGGGAGCTCCTCTGAGAAGGAGGGAGACAATTCAGCGTCTATGGGTCCCGCCTGTGTTGGCCTGGGAGGCCAACCTGCACATCCGTCACCATAGGGTTTCGTCTGACATCCAACCTGAAGACCTGCATACCCACAGGCGTCCACTCAGCGCTGCCTCAAGGTCTGTGCCCGGTTGGTTGGCATGCTGCGCCCACGCCAGCAGCCTGAGATGCAGGCGATCGACGTTGGCGTCAGACCGGTTGCCTCCCTTTCTGCATGTGCCCTCTGCCTCACTGCGTGCCAGAGACCTCGCATCTCCTCCTCCCTGTCCTTCTAACCCTGCCTGTGGTCCTGTGTGGTGCCCCTGGTGTCTGAGGTGCGTCTCTGGCAGTCCCGCCAGCCTTGTCATCCCTGTTGTGGGCCATGTAGTGGTTGCATGAAGGTGGCAGGATGTGTGAGTGGCCTGGAGGGACATCTGGGGAGCTGTCCCTTGGGGGATCCCAGCCTCTGTCCATCTCCAGTGTGCCCGTTTTGCCCCTGATGTGACTCTGTGTTTTGCCACTGAATGTGCCCTGCTCCTCCCTTCTCCAGTTCCCCCTCTTCCTACTCACTCTCTCTCATGTGCCGTGATTGAGAGACTAGTTCCAATTGGGGTTCCCAGCTGTGACTGTTGGAGTTAAATTGTGTCCTTATTTAATGGGATTGAATGTACTGTATGTTTGAGTGGTCGGTTTGTTTGTCCTGAGAGTTTGTATTTTAGTTTCAGTCAGTGTGGGAGTTCTTTAGTTATAGTGTTGATCGCTCTGTGAAGGTGTACTTATGTTAAAACGTTTTATTAAGTTTGGTTCAACTTCAACTCTTGGTTTCGTGTGTTTCTGCCTTGGGTCCTTACCTGGTCCTGAACCTTATCGTGACATATAGAGGTAGTTGGCACCACATTACAGCATATTCTTTGAGACACACATCCAGGTTTTTGACCAATAAGCACCTTTGTTTGACCTGGATTCGGGACAGCTGATGCTTCTCCGGGTCAAACAAAGGCATCACGTGACGTTGATCCCCTTCCCCTATTCGCTCATACTAGGACATGACGTATGTGCAGGCAGAAGAATACGTGTTCTTATGGGCTCATATGCATCTTTTACAGATTGCTGGGAACATCGAAGGGGAGAAGTGTCAAATTGAAAGTAAGTGTTCTCTCTAAAATATCAAATTAAAATGTTTTTGAATATTTCATATCAATTGCAACAGGAGATAGGTGACCATTTGTCAAATAATAAATATCAATAAAATAATGTATATTTTTTATTATAATACATTTGATTTGTAAGGCACTTTATATTTAACACAATTACACAAACATGGCAACATTGTAAAGACAACAAAAGGTTAAGAAAATAGATTAAAAACTAGAAAAAGTGCTCCTCGGAGCACAAGTCTCCACCAGGTCAGGTAGGTTATTGTGGCCTCCTGGTGGCGCTATAATAGGCCAATGTGAAAAGGGTGCCATTTCTTCTTAGGCCTTAGTCATATTGTCTTTCCATTGACTTGGAGTAAAAAAAACAATAACATTTAAAAAAGTTAAATATTTCAAAAAAGTATCTAACATGTGAAATGTGTGCACAAGAGATTTTGGCACCAGATCGGTCCAGTGGTTTGTGAGATTAGCTCTGGACAAACAAACACACAGACTCTTATACTGTAGATGACTAGCCATATAGGCTACAGATCCACGCCATAAAAAGGCACTTCTTCATAAGGCATACTATACAGTATGTGCCAAATCTACTAGAGCACCCCTAGCAGTATCCTAATTATGGCTTTCAAAATAACTTTACTCCTGACTAATTATTGAAGGTCAACTATGATTTATTCATGAATTCATTGTATCGATCCATTGTTTGTTTTGTACTAGGCGAGACGTGTATCTTGGCTGATGAAGGTGGTGAAGTCATTCTGCCCTGTCAACTGAAACCTGTGGACCAAATAGACCAGTTGACGGTGGAATGGTCCAAACCCAGCCTGAAACCAAAGATCATCTACCTTCACCGAGACGGATACGATATGGACGACGACGAAGACCAGGCCTACACCAACAGGACAACTTTCTTCGGAGAGCCGAAGAAAGGAGACTATTCACTGAAGCTCCAGAGGGTGGAGCTCTCCGATGAAGGCAGGTACCGCTGTTGCATCCCCTCGTGCCGGAAGTGCCTGAAAAGCCAGAAGGAAGCCTCTATTCGACTTATTGGTAAGCAACGTAGCATTGCATTTTAAAGGTAGGGTAAATGGTTAAAGGGTTAAAGCTCTATATTCTGTTCTTTAACACAAAACACATTTTCAGGTGGGTTGCCAATTTCAGGAGAGCGTACCCATTTATCAGCTTACATGTTTTACTGTTCCAGTTCCAATTAGGTCTGCTCATCATTTCTTTGTGTCAATACTTCCCAGTTCACTGTTTATGTTTATCCTGTATCCTGTAGTCCTGAGTTTTATCTCCTGATTGGATACAATTGGTATAACCTGATTTTCTGTTTATTAAAGAGCTGGAGAGGCCTTTAACTGAACAAACCCTCTATAGCAATGATCACTATCAGACAATAGAGCTATTTAACACTTATTTTAACAAATACATATCACTTACCCTATAATATGACTACTTTGATACGTGGAAATTATGAAGATAGATAGAATATATCGTCACTGTCAGGTGGAAACCTCATATGTCCAAAACTGTTACTTTTCAGGAAATGTAAACAAAGAAGCCGTGTTGCAATGGATCCAATGTAGTTATTATTTAGTCACAAGCTCTTGTTAATACTTTTCATATTTATAAAACCCACAGACACATAAAAAAATAACAGATCAGATTTTTGCTACTTTTGTGTGACACTTTAGTATGACGGGTAGGGTATTTATTTACGAAAAAACATAAAAAGCTGAAATATGGAGATATGAGATTTCTGCCCCACAGCACCGATATATTACATATGCAGTACATAGTAGATATACTGTAGGTGTACAGTAGGTGTAGATAGACTTGAGGCATGTCTCAGTTTGCATTTTCCTTGCAGTTTCCAAACCTGTGGAGAGTCCTCAAAAGACCAGCACAGAGATCCATGTCAGAAGTAAGTAGTAACTAATCTAACAATCACTGAGCACGACAGTTGTCTGTAATTGAAGTTTAAATTCCTAATCATTTTTCTTTTGGTGTCAATGGGGAATAGTTATTTTTGCAAATACTGTGTATAATAATTGTAATAATTTCACTCACATAGCTTTTTTTGTTGTTGTTTTTTTTAGATGATGGAATGAAGTCCTGCACACCATGTGCCACAATCGGACTACTAGCCATTTTCCTTTTCGTGACATTTTGAATGATCACAAAGCACAAAGTTGGTAAGTTGATAATGTTTTGATAACTATGTTTGTTCTTTTACTTACTGTATATTAATTATGTGTAATGCATCTGACGCAACATTTTTGCTAAAATGGAAATTACTGACATAGTATTAACAATAGGTACTGCGTTAAGTACACTGACAGCGAGTACTCTAGCTGATGAACTTGTGGTCAGTGTGTGTTATTCTTTTTACCACCATCATTCTGACAAGACCCAGTGAATATGAGCTGTGATTGGCCAGTAGTCATTGTGATTGCTAGTTCTGCCTTGTTTTTCCAACTTCTTCCTTGCATTTGTGCAACTACTTCTAACCCTAACCTTAACCCTAACCTTAAACTCAAATTCTAACACTCTGAGCTAAGTTGCTGTTTGAACACGGTTTTCTATGTTATTAGAACCTAGCCACGCCTCCTTTGTGGTAGAAAAGGGTGCGGGTTCCTTTCTGCCTGAAAGCCAAACAGAGGCAGGTAGGGTGTGTGGTCTTGCCAGAAAGAGGGTTGAAAAAGGAATAACGCAGTCAACGTAAATTCAGGAGTAGAGACTACCCTCTGCTTATCTCAGCCACCTCTGCCTCCACCTGCGAATACCACCATTTATAAATACACCTGTTTGCTTGACTTACCTGTTTGTTCTGATTCACCCCCCCCCCCTCCCTTCCTCTGTCTCTTCCTCTTCCTCCCTCTAGGAACACATGGACCATGGAACCACGACGACCGCTCCTTCCTGACCAGAACTTCAAAGGGACAACACACCCACCCTCAGTCATCTCCATTCCGCATTCATCTGATTTATTTTCAATAAATGAATTAAACTTAAGTAGAGGTGTGGTCTCTTACTAATGAATAGTTGTTTATTCTCACTCATTCAAAATCTCTGTCTCTGTCAGTTCTGGTATAGGATCGGCCAAAGACCCATTAAAGAAGTAGTTCACCCCAAAAATGACTTATTTTCTATAAATTACACACCCCATGAAGCCTTGATTTCATGGAGTTTTTTTTTGTGTTTTTGTCGCATTAAATAATTCAATGACCGGGTCATCTGGTCCATTTAGGACCGGGTCTCTATTGAAAAAAATATTTATGGATATCAGGTTTGGGTAACAAAGCCACAGGTCCATTTCAAGATGGGTCCAACTTTTTTTGACCCGTGAAGACCTCTAATGTGGACCCTAAGGCAATGACACACCAAACTGACTTGTCCTGACTATTACAAACTATATATTGGGTGATCAGATTGAGAGATGTCGGTGCTTATAAAGGTTTTAGATGTCTTCATTTTGTTTTTGTTGTTTTTGTCCAAACTGATCTCTTCAAAGTGGTGTAAGTAACTTTTGTATAGAACATTTCTATATTCTGATATAAATAATAATTTCAGTAGTGTTTGTTCAGTAACAGGGGTCTCTCCAGCTCTTTATTTTTATCTGTTCATGGGCTTTAGCACATAAACAATTTATTATCAAACAACAAATTCATATCCAATCTAAAGGGCCATTCACACCAAGCGCTATGACTAAAAAGATAGACTTTTAGAAATCCTTCAATGTGAACATTATACAATAGTTATCATTATACTGTAGTTATAGTGCTCAGTGTGAACAGCCCTTATTTTCCTATAAATTCCTGATTTTGTATGGGCTGTTATTTGGCTTAACTTAAGTTAATAGACCATACACGTCGGGGTATATGAGCAGTGAGCACCCAAAGTGCAGTTTGCAGTTATACGCTGTGCACAGACAGTACAGTGTATATCCCTGTATATCAGGGATGGAAAGTGACTGTTGGTACCTGCAACAGTTCCAACACACGCGCGTGTGTCCCCCCCCCCCCCCCCCCCCCCCCCCCACACACACACACACACACACACACACGCACACGCACACGCAGACACAGACACAGACACAGACACAGACACAGACACACACACACACACACACACACACACACACACACACACACACACACACACACACACACACACACACAGGCTCGAGTTATCAGCCAGTCAGACTGGGGAAACAGCAGATGATTACAGAACTGTAACATGGTGGGGGAAGTAAGGGGTAGAGGAATGGGAGGGAGGAGTGGAGGAATGGAAAGAGAGGTGGAGGCATGGGAGGGAGGGTGATGGAAATCTAGAATTCTATAATGGAAAAATTTCAGAGAAAAGCTAAATGATGCAGGGAGGAGACAAAGGATGAAGGGAGCAGCTGTGAGGAGGACAGGGTGGGCGTTGTTTTTTTTACAGACTAGGCCACCACAAACCAACGTAGATGAAGAAATGTGATAACGCTCACCAGCTTCCAACACTCATGTTGGCATGTGAGCATAAGGTTCCACAGACAAAAAGACTGTCCTGGAACCTCTGAATGACTGTGATGACATTTTATTTTTTGTGGGCCCTAGAAAATAGAGTCTGTTATAACAGCAGACCTTGCTGTAGATTGTGCTATCTAAAATGATATAATATTTTATACCGTTCTCTATTCACTAACCTCTGAATCCTCCAAAATAAGATCCCTATAGGTCTAAACCTCAGGTCATCACACAAACAAAATTGATTCATTTACTATTACTTATTTTTAAAGCACTTCATACATTTGCAAGCTTATCTTTATATAATTTGGTCCTTACTAATGCTCATCATAAAATGGCACCATTTCTGTCCACTCACTCTGTGTCTCATTGGTGGGCTATGGACAGTTCAGAGACCTGCCTACCAATGTCATCCTCATGGGGATTCCAAGCTAATAGAAACCACAGCATTTCTCTTCCTTACGGGTTTCTGAACTGTCCACGGCTCACATCTGAGACAGAGTTAGTAGACAGAAATGGTGCCATCTTATAATGAGCAATAGTGAGGGCCATTTGAAGATATGTTGAAAGTGGTCCTTTAGATTCTCTTAAAATAATCAACTTTATAGGTGACTTTTTTATATGCTTTACTGGTTGGTTTTTAGGGAACATGGTAGCATATTGGTATATTCCATTCTAGTCAATTGAGTAGTAGCTCTGTACAAAACAGTTTGCAGTCTGCATTACACATGTTGTAGCCTTTCACTGCTTGTACCTGTATATGAGTGGTAATAAATAAACCCTTTTGATTCATTATTCTTCGCGGTAACATTCACATTTGATTCTGTCTGTAACATTAAACTATTTGTCTTTAGCTAAAATAAAAATAGACTATTAACTGTGTTTTGCTCTGGTGTCATATTAAATTTCACGCACCCATGAAAACACTGAACCACAATAACCTAATGCAAAACCTAGTTAATTTAACTAGATTTTACTGTGTGTCAGACAGCACACGAGCCTGGCAATGCATACAGATTCTATGACACAGCCCTTACTCTGTCTGTTCCCCTCATCTGTGTTTATGTCATCAGCTCAGAACAATTAATTTAGCAAATCTTCAGAATCAGAGAGATACATAAACGTATTTCCATGATGAGAACATGTTTTCAGAGTGAAAACACATGCAAATTTCAGTCAGTGTAGTATACAGTGCGTGCCTATATGAGCCGTACAGCGTATGTTTCTTGTTCATTCTAGAGCCTGTAACCTCTTTGTAGGCCATAGCTGTGTTGACCATTTTGTGGTGTGTGGTCGGTAATGTTGTTATAACCTACTGTACATTCAATGTTGGCACTAACAGCGTGGTTTCAAATAGTATGAACAGTAATAGAGGCATTTTATCACGTGCTGGGTGCACTTTTGTTATTTTGCCCTAAGGGTGTGAATAAGCCCCAGCCTATAATTCCAAACAGTGAGTGGGCTTGCTTCTCTATATGCATTCATTGCAAAACTGGTGATGGTGATTGCTTGTGATTGAAAAGGTTTAGGCAAGTTAAGTGTATTTGTATATAGCACATTTCAACAACAAGGCAATTCAAAGTGCTTTACATAAAACATTAGGTATTCATACACCAAGACACAGAGCATAATAAACACATTATTTTAGTTTACAAAGCTTAACCAAATGTGACATCCTGGATGGATGTCTCATTTGTTAAGCTGATGTACAACTTCATGTCATGTCAATACAATCGCCTTCCAGGTTTATAGACAGATTGTCTTTAATCCTCACACACGCTAATTACATTTTCATACTAATGTAGCATAATGATATGCAAGTTTGCTTCTGGTAGTAGACAGTGTCAATATTATCATAATGTAATTAGTTTACTGTTTATATGGAAGCATTATCACTGTCTATAAACAGCCACTACTCATTTGCACTCACAGTCGCAGATTCAGTCATGTTTTATTGGCCTCATGTTTTATTGGCCTCATAAACCGCAAACATAATTATGCGTGCTGCTCACTAGCTATGGCTATATTGCACTGATCAGAGCAATTAGAATTCTGTAATTGGAGCTTATTATCCAAAGTTTGGAGCGGCAGGACTTCCATGCTGCTCCATTTGGCACTGGTGCTGCTCCTCCACATGTTTGAGCATGCCCGGAGCATGCCCGTTAGTCGAACGGCCAAGGCTCCAAAAAGTTGACAAAGTCCAGAATGTAGTTTTGCGTATATTTATTTCTCCCAAAAAAACAACACCAATAGTCCTGTGCAGTATTTATTTACAGTAGAGGCCTAAGCAAAAACCATAGATAAACCAAATAAGCATAAAATATAATAAAGACATCAAAATGAAGACAGATGACTGCAGACAAAAAGACAAACCAACTCAGGCAGTGCTATGCCAGGCTATGCCTTCTAACTAAGGCCCTGCAGCCCTCTCTCCAGGCTGTTTGTCTGTTGGCAACTTGCCAGGCCTTTATGGTAATTGGTCAGGATGGGGTTGGTGATGTTTCACCAGACCCTTTATGATTCTTCCTCCGTCATTCTTCCCACAATCATTTATGTTGAAAGGAGAGGGTACAGGAACCACTGCAGTAGAACATTGTAGATGTTTGGGCAGGTTTCAGCATAATGGGGTTGTTTGTGATGCGCGCTGATCACCCTACACCCAAGCCAAAGTCAAATGGGTTCTTGTTGGGCTTACATCAGGTTTAAGGCAGGCTTTTACCATTGGATTCACAACCATGGCTTTCGCTTTACTTTCTAATGTATGTCAGGGTCGAAAGAAAAGAAAAGATGATGGCAGTGTACTAGAACATTGTACTGGCTTTGGGCAGGTTTGTTGAACATGCTCTTGTCTACGTTCTTTGTTTCTGTAATGGTGTTCCTATACTGTACCATGTAGGAACACTGAGTATTATTATGATACTGGCTTTACACTTTCTCTGGGACTCCACATTGCAAAATGTTATTGTATTTGTTTCCCCTTAGGACCACATTTTCTTCAACATGTTATCTTAAAACAACAACATGAATCCTAATCCATAGAGCGAAAACCAGTTCAGTATAGGTTTTAAGTAGTTAAAAAGTAAAAGACCCAGACCAATCCGGTGGTGCAGTGGAAGGGAGACTCAGCGTGGGGATCACATGACTAAAATTGGGTATTGTGGCAGGTTAAAGATACTATACTTTCGACTACATCTGATGAATGTGAAACTGAAACATGGTCCAGGCACTATTTCAAAGCAGACTTAGGAACAGAACCCCCCCTTTCTTCATCTCTTGTTCACTCAATCTCCCTTTCTCTCTTTCCCTGTGTCTCTCTGCCCCATGCCCGCCTCCCCCTTAAATGAATTTATCTATCTTTATTTCTCTCTTTCTCTCTGTCACACATACTGTATACGCACGCACGCACGCACGCACGCACGCACGCACGCACGCACGCACGCACGCACGCACGCACGCACGCACGCACGCACGCACGCACGCACGCACCCCCCCCACACACACACACACACACTTTCAAAACTGCCCTAAAGAAATACCTTCAGGAGACTATTTCTTGTACATAATTTTTACTTTTCATACCAGTAACCTGTTGTATGACGCTCTGTATAGTAGTGTGTATATCTGTCAGTCTCTTACACGTCATCATGATTTGTGTGCGTGGGTATGTCATTTTAAACAAGCTTAGTGCTTTATGAGCCTTCCAGTTTAGTATAGACCTTGTATTGTGAATTTGTACTTCCATGTACATGTTGTTCTCATGTCTTACTAAATAAAGTACATCAATCAATCAATCAATCAAAGGGTAAGTGATATTTTTTGGTATTTTTTTTTTTTGTTAAAAAGTATAAAGTTCTATAATCATACATGGGCAACTGGTGGCCCGGGGGCCACATGCGGCCACCACCTTCACTTAATGCGGCCTTAATATTATTGATTTCAGCTGTTACAATTCCAAACATGCAAACATGACCCGCTTCAATTACTTCATTAATTCACTTACGTCTATATTAGTAGCTTATTGACTAGTATTACAATTCTGTCATTTCTATGTCCAATGTATTTGTATTTAAGTTCATAAAGATACACAACGTAAGTATAACTAAATGCATTTGAAATGTAATAAAAATTTTACTTTTCAGAATTCCAGTAAAAAAAATAATCACACTTTTGTGTGACGTACAGTAGAATGACGAAGTACGTTAAAATACCGAGATAAGAGGTTTCTGCCCGACAGTATATGCAACGTGGCCCTCTGGAGTGAGTGTGGAAATATAGTGGCCCTCTCCATCATCAATGTTGCCCACCCCTGTGCTATATTCTGATAGTAATCATTGCTACAGAGCGTTTGTTCGGTCACAGGGGTCTCTCCTGCTCTTTAGTAAACAGAATATAGTACATTTTCAGGTAGGTGACAACATTTAAGCCAATCAAGAGAGAGCACTCTATAGCAATGAGTACTATCAGAATATAGAGCTATATTTAACACTTATTTTAACAAAAGTAAATCACTTACTGTACCCTACCTTTAATTCTTTAATCAAGGGGCTGTTTGAAAATAAGAACGAGCAAGTTGATATTAGATATGTTTGGAGTGGACATGAGGAGATTGATGAATGATGATCATATCACATTAGTATTCTGCCTGTAAATGGTCGCTTTCATTGCTGTTTCCTCAGCAGAAAACTCTTCTTTATTTCACTGAAGTTACATGCTATTGATAATTCTCATCACCAGATGCCCAGTCTGCATGCTTATACTGTCATATCTCACGTGAGTAGCAAGTACTGTAGGCTACTCCACTATTTCGCTAGAATGAGAACGATACATACCGCAAAAGGTACAGGAAAATTATAGGGCACAATGAAATTTAACGGTATCCGTATCTGAGCATTTAGCTTATGTCAAGGGAGGACGAAGAGGACTCCTGGCTGTCTCCTGCCTGTCTCTCATCCCACCATTGCCATTGTAAGGTGTATATTTGTACAATCACAAATTAGATAATTAACACTGAGGAAGGATTTTACTGTGTACCTGCCTGTCCCGGACACTTGTTAACTGTGTGTGCTAGTCTGTGCACGGTTGCACACTGCACAGCCAAGTGCTGTGCAGTGTGTGTGTGTGTGTGTGTGTGTGTGTGTGTGTGTGTGTGTGTGTGGCAGTGGCAGTGGCAGAGGCAGTGATCACATCCTGAACTGGAGAACTGGTGTTTATAATTCAGTGCCATGTCTGTATGTCTGGCATGACAAAAAGGGAAGCTGCACTCTCTCTCTCTCATCCCCTCCCTGGATCTCTTCCTCTCGCTCACTCACTTTTCTCCCTCATGTACGCACGCACGCACGCACGCACGCACGCACGCACACACACACACACACACACACACACACACACACACACACACACACACACACACACACACAATCCCTGGGCCAAGTTTGAGTGACTGTGCGCACTGGCCTTCGGTGGGACATGGATACAGGACTACACTGCAGCTGAACACGTGTGTATGCATTGTGGTTGGAAGGGAGAGAATGAGGTGCTGCCTAGAAAGTATGTATGTGGGATGGTTGACATGTGGTTAGCCTACAGAGTGCTTAGTTGAGTGGTGGTTTAAAGACAGGACTGGCAAGTGTGTGTGTGTGTGTGTGTGTGTGTGTGTGTGTGTGTGTGTGTGTGTGTGTGTGTGTGTGTGTGTGTGTGTGTGTGTGTGTCGTTCCACACTTCAAGTACCTTGGAAGCATCCTATCAGAAGACTGCAGTATCGACAAGGACATCCAAAACAGGATTAAGCAGGCCTCATCCTCCTTCGGACGGCTGAGAAAAAGGGTTTTTAGCAACAGCAACCTCCACCTCCACACAAAAATTGCAGTCTACAGGGCAATATGCATGTCCACCCTTCTATATGGTTGTGAGTCATGGACCATCTATTCCCGACATCTGAAGATGCTCGAGGCGTTTCACATCAGATGCCTCCAACGCATCCTAAAAGTGACCTGGAGAGACCGTATATCACACTCTGAAGTCCTCCAGAGAACCAGCTGCAGGAGCATAGAGGCCACCATCATGCACCACCAGCTAAGATGGCTTGGACATGTCATCAGGATGCCAGCCAGTCGCCTGCCTCGTAAGACCTTGTATGGCCAACTCCACCTAGGCCAACGTTCAGCAAGGGGACAGAAAAAGAGGCTGAAGGACCAACTGAAGACCTCTCTAAAGAAGTGTGAAATTAAGCCTGCTTCCCTTGAAGATGCCGCTGTGGATCGCTCTTCCTGGCGTGGACTCTGCCAACAAGGAGTCCAACTGGCAGAGGAGAACCGAATGAAACAACGCCTGGCTAAAAGTCAAAGAAGGAAGTTGGCCAAGTCTGCACCTGCCCCATCGGGTCAGGCATTCACTTGCCCTGTCTGTGGCAGACAGTGTGCATCCCGCATTGGATTATACAGTCATCAAAGGACCCACAAATTGTAGCAGAAGTCATCATCGGTCACGATGGACTACCATAAGCAAGTAAGTAAGCTGTTTGCCTGTCTGTCTGTCTGTCTGTCTGTCTGTCTGTCTGTCTGTCTGTCTGTCTGTCTGTCTGTCTGTCTGTGTGTGCGTGCGTGCGTGAGTGCGTGCGTGCGTGCGTGCGTGCGTGCGTGCGTGTGTGTGTGCGTGCGTATACAGTAGGTGTGACAGAGAGAAAGACAGAAATAAAGATAGATAAATTCAGAAGGGGGGAGGCGGGCATGGGGCAGAGAGACACAGGGAAAGAGAGAAAGGGAGATAAAGTGAGTGAACAAGAGATGAAGAAAGGGGGGGTTCTGTTCTTAAGTCTGCTTTGAAATAGTGCCTGGACCATGTTTCAGGTTCACATTCATCAGATGTCGAAAGTATAGTATCTTTAACCTGCCACAATACCCAATTTTGGTCATGTGATCCCCACGCTGAGTCTCCCTTCCACTGCACCACCGGATTGGTCTGGGTCTTTTACTTTTTAACTACTTAAACCTATACTGAATTGACCGGTTTTCGCTCTATGGATTAGGATTCATGTTGTTGTTTTAAGATAACATGTGCCATGTTGAAGAAAATGTGGTCCTAAGGGGAAAAAAATACAATAACATTTTGCAATGTGGAGTCCCAGAGAAAGTGTAAAGCCAGTATCATAATAATACTCAGTGTTCCTACATGATACAGTATAGGAACACCATTACAGAAACAAAGAACGTACAAGAGCATGTTCAACACACCTGCCCAAAGCCAGTACAATGTTCTAGTACACTGCCATCATCTTTTCTTTTCTTTCGACCCTGACATACATTAGAAAGTAAAGCGAAAGCCATGGTTGTGAATCCAATGGTAAAAGCCTGCCTTAAACCTGATGTAAGCCCAACAAGAACCCATTTGACTTTACTTTGGCTGGGGTGTAGGGTGATCAGCGCGCATCACAAACAACCCCATTATGCTGAAACCTGCCCAAACATCTACAATGTTGTACTGCAGTGGTTCCTGTCCCCTCTCCTTTCAACATAATGATTGTGGGAAGAATGACAGAGGAAGAATCATAAAGGGTCTGGTGAAACATCACCAACCCCATCCTGACCAATTACCATAAAGGCCTGGCAAGTTGCCAACAGACAAACAGCCTGGAGAGAGGGCTGCAGGGCCTTAGTTAGAAGGTATAGCCTGGCATAGCACTGCCTGAGTTGGTTTGTCTTTTTGTCTGCAGTCATCTGTCTTCATTTTGATGTCTTTATTGTATCTATGTTTTTTGCTTAGGCCTGCACTGTAAATAAATACTGCACAACATTGGTGTGGTTTTTTGGGGAGAAATGAATAAACGCAAAACTACATTCTGGACTTTGTCAACTTTTTGGAGCCTTGGCCGTTCGACTAACGGGCATGCTCCGGGCATGCTCAAACATGTGGAGGAGCAGCACCAGTGCCAAATGGAGCAGCATGGAAGTCCTGCCGCTCCAACCTTTTGGATAGCAAGCTCCAATTACAGAATTCTAATTGCTCTGATCAGTGCAATATAGCCATAGCTAGTGAGCAGCACGCATATGTTTGCGGTTTATGAGGCCACTAAAACATGAGGCCAATAAAACATGACTGAATCTGCGACTGTGAGTGCAAATGAGTAGTGGCTGTTTATAGACAGTGATAATGCTTCCATATAAACAGTAAACTAATTACATTATGATAATATTGACACTGTCTACTACCAGAAGCAAACTTGCATATCATTATGCTACATTAGTATGAAAATGTAATTAGCGTGTGTGAGGATTAAAGACAATCTGTCTATAAACCTGGAAGGCGATTGTATTGACATGACATGAAGTTGTACATCAGCTTAACAAATGAGACATCCATCCAGGATGTCACATTTGGTTAAGCTTTGTAAACTAAAATAATGTGTTTATTATGCTCTGTGTCTTGGTGCATGAATACCTAATGTTTTATGTAAAGCACTTTGAAATTGCCTTGTTGTTGAAATGTGCTATATACAAATACACTTAACTTGCCTAAACCTTTTCAATCACAAGCAATCACCATCACCAGTTTTGCAATGAATGCATATAGAGAAGCAAGACCACACTCACTGTTTGGAATTATAGGCTGGGGCTTATTCACACCCTTAGGGCAAAATAACAAAAGTGCACCCCATAGCATGTGATAAAATGCCTCTATTACTGTTCATACTACTTGAAACCAGCACACTGTTAACACCAACATTGAATGTACAGAAGGTTACAACAACGTTACCGACCACACACCACAAAATGGTCAACACAGCTATGGCCTACAAAGAGGTTACAGGCTCTAGAATGAACAAGAAACATACGCTGTAAGGCTCATAGGCACGCACTGTATACTCTACTGACTGAAATTTGCATGTGTTTTCACTCTGAAAACATGTTTTCATCATGGAAATACGTTTATGTATCTCTCTGATTCTGAAGATTTGCTAAATTAATTGTTCTGAGCTGATGACATAAACACAGATGAGGGGAACAGACAGAGTAAGGGCTGTGTCATAGAATCTGTATGCATTGCCAGGCTCGTGTGCTGTCAGCCACACAGTAAAATCTAATTAAATTAACTCTCAAGGTTTTGCATTAGGTTATTGTGGTTCAGTGTTTTCATGGGTGCGCAAAATTGAATATGACACCAGAGCAAAACACAGTTAATAGCCTATTTTCATTTTAGCTAAAGACAAATAGTTTAATAATAATAATAAATTGCATTTTTATGGCGCTTTTCTAAGTACTCAAACTTACTCAAAGCGCTTTACAATGGTTCATTCATTCATACAGGGGGGGACATTGGGAGGTGGAGCGGTGAACAGTCAACACCAGCGTCCCCACTTTTTCCCACATTCACACACCAATGGTGGCAAGCTAGCGCCACATCATTGGAGGCAATGTAGGGTTCAGTGTCTTGCCCAAGGACACTTCGACATGTGGAAAGGAGGAGCCGGGATTCAAACCGCCGACCCACAGATCATTGGACGACCTGCTCTACCTCCTGAGCCACAGCCGCCCTTTAATGCCCTTTAAAGTTTAATGTTACAGACAGAATCAAATGTGAATGTTACCGTGAAGTATTATGAATCAAAAGGGTTTATTTATTACCACTCATACAGGTACAAGCAGCGAAAGGCTACAACATGTGTAATGCAGACTGCAAACTGTTTTCAGAGCTACTACTCAATTGACTAGAATGGAATATACCAATATGCTACCATGTTCCCTAAAAAACACCCAGTAAAGCATACAAAAAAGTCACCTATAAAGTTGATTATTTTAAGAGAATCTAAAGGACCACTTTCAACATATCTTCAAATGGCCCTCACTATTGCTCATTATAAGATGGCACCATTTCTGTCTACTAACTCTAACTGTGGTTTCTATTAGCTTGGAATCCCCATGAGGGTGACATTGGTAGGCAGGTCTCTGAACTGTCCATAGCCCACCAATGAGACACAGAGTGAGTGGACAGAAATGGTGCCATTTTATAATGAGCATTAGTAAGGACCAATTATATGAAGATAAGCTTGCAAATGTATGAAGTGCTCCTTTAAAAATAAGTAATAGTAAATGAATCAATTTTGTTTGTGTGATGACCTGAGGTTTAGACCTATAGGGATCTTATTTTGGGGGATTCAGAGGTTAGTGAATAGAGAATGGTATAAAATATTATATCATTTTTAGATAGCAAAATCTACAGCAAGGTCTGCTGTTATAACAGACTCTAGGGTCCACGTAAAATAAAATGTCATCACAGTCATTTAGAGGTTCCAGGACAGTCTTTTTTTCTGTGGAACCTTATGCTCACATGCCAGAGTGTTGGAAGCTGGTGAGCGTTATCACATTTCTTCATCTACGTTGGTTTGTGGTGGCCTAGTCTGTAAAAAACAATGCCCACCCTGTCCTCCTCACAGCTGCTCCCTTCATCCTTTGTCTCCTCCCTGCATCATTTAGCTTTTCTCTGAAATTGTTCCAGTATAGAATTCTAGATTTCCATCACCCTCCCTCCCATACCCCCACCCCTCCCTCCCTCCCATGCCTCCACCCCTCTTTCCATTCCTCCAGTCCTCCCTCCCATTCCTCCACCCCTTACTTCCTCCACCATGTTACAGTTCTGTAATCATCTGCTGTTTCCCCAGTCTGACTGGCTGAGAACTCGAGCCTGTGTGTGTGTGTGTGTGTGTGTGTGCGCGTGTGCGTGTGCGCGCGTGTGTGTGTGCGTGTGTGTGTGTGTGTGCGTGTGTGTGCGCGCGTGTGTGTGGGTCTATGGACGGAAATCAGCATTCTTGCTAAATCCATTTGTAAATTTCCATTATATCAGGTGTGTATTGTTCATTAATATGCACTGTCCCATCCAATTAAACAAATAAAGTAAAGTGAGTAAAAATGTGTGTGCGTTAGTGTATGTGTTCAGGCCATTTTCCATGTCTCGTACACTCAGTCTTACATTTGGCGTTCCGGACTTCCATCTTCGTCAGCAGCTTCCTTTTGGCTTTCACTACTGCCATTCATGTGAGTATATTTCAATGACTCATGGAAGCCAGTCCCTCACACTGTATATCACCACTTTTCCCAGGTCTGTTATAAAACACATCCTTGATGTCAATGGGAATAAACTTGATGAATAATGGTGAAATAAAAGCTTATATTGACTCTTAGTCCTTCACTAAAACGAGTCACAGTAATATGGCAGCTTTAAGTTTGTTCTCTTTTTTTCTTCTTTTTTTTTGATGCAGTAGGGGGGCTTGCTTGCCTCAGTGACCTGTAGATCTATGTCAGCGGGAGCAAAGGGTAGAGGCCTGACAACGAGTGATCCACCGTTCCTCCATGGGGTTAAGGCACAGGGCCAACAACCCAGTACCATGAAAAAAAGAGGGGGAAAAGGAAGCTACGGAAGCAACGACAGAGGAAATTACCACTACTGTGTTGGACGGGCTTCCGGGGTCATCGAAATATACTCACATGAATGGCAGGAGTGAAAGCCAGGAAGCTGCTGACGAGGATGGAAGTCCTGAGCGCCAAAATGTAAGACAGAGTGAAAGACATGGAAACTGCCAAGACGAACACAGGGGAGACAGTAATCTACCTGGATGACAGCCATCATCATGAAGGAGTGAGTTTTACTCCACTACAATTATATGAAAATGTGAATTTTAGTCACTCTGCAGATTTTGAATAAAACAAACATTAATCACTACAGCCCCTATACATTAGGCTATTTGAACATAGCTGATCTACAAGCTCACAATGTGTCGCATTGCGACACGTTGATCTATAGATCTGTTATTTATAGATCTGTTAGATCAGATTGATCTATAGATCTGTTAGATCAGATTGATCTATAGATCTGTTAGATCAGATTGATCTATAGATCTGTTATAAAAAATATTTTTTATACAGTTTGACATTTTTAAATGGGACATTCTGCATAATGAGTACTTTTACTTTTGGTATTTTAAGTATATTTTGATGCCAATACCTTTGTACTTTTACGTAAATCAATTTTTAATGAAGGCATTTTACTTGTAACAGAGTATTTCTGCATTGTGCTATTGATACTTTTAGTGAGAGTACTCCACCACTGCATGCACTGAATGGTGGGAAAGACATTCCAGACATGCCACATGTCAGCGCACACAGGGAATCCCCAGGGGAATACAAACAGCAGGACGCCATTTTTTAAAAATGAATTGTTGATTGACAATGGAAAATGGAAATCAGGGCTACTCCACCAGAAATCTGACACTAGAGATGACATTACAAAGGCTTACTGTAAAAACAACACAACAACGCACAACAATAGTATACAGCCTAGACCCCTTAACAGACGACGTCACACTGATAAGAACCAGAATGCGCGCAACCAGTATGCACTCAATGAAACCCATTCTGTCAGGTCTCGCTAGGACGCGCCTCACTAGCCAACACACAAGAGGGGGTTGGGGTGTGCTGAAACCAGCGCACCCCAAAACAACAGGTTGAGAATTGATTGCGTGAAACAATCACCTGTGCGTCCAGTCTCAATGTTGGTAAACAAATAAATGGTCTATATATTCGCTTGCACTATGGAGAACACAGTCACATTCATGTGTCATTACAGTATCCTGCCCAAAGCACAAGCAAATATGTAAGCAAGCGGTGCACACAGCATCCAGAGAGAATGAGAGAGAGAGAGAGAGAGCGAGAGAGAGAGAGAGAGAGAGAGAGAGAGAGAGAGAGAGAGAGAGAGCCCATTACAGCATTGGCAAGTATCCTGCTCAAAGCACAAGCAAATACATAAGCAAGCGGTACATACAGCATCCAGAGAGAGAGAGAGAGAGAGAGAGAGAGAGAGAGAGAGAGAGAGAGAGAGAAAGAGAAAGAGAGAGAGCAGAGAGAGAGCATCAATGACTTTTTAATCTGCTCTGAGGAAGGCTGCAGCTGGAAAGCGTTAGTGTTCTCGCAATAAAATGAGAAACTACATAGGCAGAACTGGCTCCCAAGAGAAGACAGGCTCACCCACTGCACAGAAAACGAGGTAGAAACTCGTAATGCCACAGTGTGGACATAATTGCTTATTATCAACACCTTGGCCGCAGACAGACAGTCAAAGACAACTTCCTTTGATTGTGACAGTGTAATAGTTTCACAATCCCGGGGCTGGGGAAACTGGACCTTTATTAAAGGCATGACATTGACTCCCGAGTCCCAACTGCTCTGATGCCTGTTGTCTTCTTTTGTGAAGTCTCCTATAGGGCTCAATCCCTTTGCTGTATGTAACAAACCCTAATCTGACCCCCATCCTAACACCCTGTCCACATGAGCGATTCAGTTTGCATCCCTTCTAAACAACTCAGCTATCGATGATCTGTTGAAGACTAATCATTGAAAGAAAAACAAATACAGTATATACCTCATCATCAAAACACCTTTGTCTTCCGTTGTAATCTGTGTGCATGGTAATCTGTGCATAACTAAATATAGTACAATAATGAATAGACGCTAAGATAAATCCGAGCCAAAGAGTGCAAAAAAAAAGAAAGAAAGAAAGAAAGCAGACAGGAGGGTGTAAATAGTTTTCCCTTGACCTCAGGGCCCGTAAAGCTACAGTGTGTTCTGCTGTCTCCTCTGAATGGGTGTTTGTTTTTTCTTCAGAGGGCTGTTGGGCGCAATGTTGTAGTGTGGGTTCATTGAGCATGGCCGGGGTGATTACATACTAAACCACAGGGTGAGTGGAGAAGTCAGATCGGTCACAATAGCTCCTCTGTTTTTCCTGCTTGATGTCGGATAAAAATCAGGGATGAGGTCAACGTTTACATATTGATATGCTCATGTATGGGTATGCCAATATATGGGCTCTAGGCACAAAAGGGACACAGACAGATGGGTACAACGGGCTGACGAATTGGAGAGACTGGGCACTGAACAAACACTCTATGACAATGAATATAGAGCTTAAACTTTCTAACAATTTGTATTATTATTTAACCAAATAATATCACTTACACCACTTCTTCTACAATGTGAATCTTTTACAATGGATGCTGCCGTGTACAGCACAAAAAAAGTCTGCTTCATGATTTGACTCTTGAACATACAATTTGGTCATACAATCAAATAATTTCCCCGCTGGATTACTTGGATCATGACGCAACATATCCACATATAGGCCCCTGCCATTTGTGCCGGACTACATTTTCCACCATATCACGACACGTTGTCTTCCAAACACACTTTTTGCGACTACTCCTAATGTTTTTTTTCCAAAATTCACACAAGTCTGTACATATTATCACTGGAGTCATGTGATCAAGATGTATCAGTCATATTATGTAGCAGATTCCCCATTTATCAGCTTCAATTGTATAGTGTTCCAGTTGTTTTGTCTGCTCCTTTCTTTGTGTCATCACATCCAATTTCACTTTTTAAATCTGTATCCTGTCTGAGTTCTTTCTCCTGATTGGATAACATCGGTATCCAAGAGCTGGAGAGACATGGAGACTCCTGTTACTGAACAAACACCCTATAGCAATGAGTATAGAGCTATTTAACACTTATTTTAACAAAGGAAAATCACTTACCCTACCTTTAACTACAAGCTTTAAAACAAACGCACACACACACACACACACACACACACACACACACACACACACACACACACACACACACACACACACACACACACACACACACACACACACACACACACACACACACACACACACACACACACACACACACACCAGAAGATCAGAGAATGATACAGAGATAGAAATACATTAGTGAGTCATGCTGCTGCTGAGAGAGCGTTGAACCTCATTGCGCCTTACACCCATGGTGCTGCCTGGAAACTGACATGACAAATTATGGGAAGGACGTGCAGGAAGAGTGCGATGGCCCAGGGTGGAGTGTGTGTGTGTGTGTGTGTGTGTGTGTGTGTGTGTGTGTGTGTGTGTGTGTGTGTGTGTGTGTGTGTGTGTGTGTGTGTGTGTGTGTGTGTGTGTGTGTGTGTGTGTGTGTGTGTGTGTGTGTGTGTGTGTGTGTGAATGCCTTACTATTACAGCCATTCTGCATAATGAGCCATTTCTTTTTTATACTGTACAGTATTTTTTCACTGACTCAAGTAACATTTTGAAAGCCAGACTTTTACTTGTAACAGAACAGGCTAATACATTTTCTAAATTGTGGTTTCCCTTGAATCCATCCATTGTTTTATGTCGGTTTGTCATTTCATCACCATGGCAACTCTTTAATCAAGACAGAATGAGGCCATCCTTACCCTCTCACTTGGTCCCAAATATGTTCTTTATCACGTGCCCAGCATCTGGAAGGGTCTTCCTCCCACACCCACAGTTACCTCCATTCCAGAGTGAGTCAGTCAGCCAGCCTGATCTGGCTGACTGCTACCAGTGAGATACTGTAATTATAGCTTCGCCTTCATGAAAAATGCAGCAACTATTTGAAAACTGTTTTATGGGTATTTAACAAAGGGCAACTGTCCCATGATGAGGGTGGGGACATAGAATAGGAGGTCAGGTCTGTTAAGAAACTGGTTGCTATAACTGTTGGTCAAGCAGACTGGGGTGTTCAAGGTACTTTATTGTTTCACTCACTCACTCACTCTCACACACACACACACACACACACACACACACACACACACACACACACACACACACACACACACACACACACACACACACACACACACACACACACACACACACACACACAGAGAGAGAGAGAGAGAGAGAGAGAGAGAGAGTGTTCTGGGTTCTGTCCAGGTCTTACTGTAGAAAATGGTTGCATGCATGCATGCATCTAAGGAGCTGATTTACCGGTATGGGGAGGAAGAAATGGACAACAGAGAACTTGAATTCATGACTCACAAGCTCACACACGGTTTATTGTTTTTGATTGCAGAACTGTTATTTTAACTAACCACTTAAACACATATATACTTAGTTAAGTGGGGGCGCCAAAGATCACTGGGGGGGAGGGGGGGTGAGGCCTTGTATGTTTGGATAACTTTTTAAACATCGTCAGCTTTAACTTTTTGGTCATTAGTAACAGATCTACAAGCCCACACCGTACACACACGCACACGCACGCACCGTATATGTGCGTGCGTGTGCGTGTGCGTGTGCGTGTGCGTGTGCGTGTGCGTGTGCGTGTGCGTGTGCGTGTGCGTGTGTGTGTGCGTGTGTGTGTGAGTGTGATTTAAGATGCCAAAAAAGATTGGGAAGCACTGACTTAAGGCCAATACATGCTCCTTCTGACGTCCAAACCTTTCTTCGTAAAGGGAGGTGATGTAACTACAAAATGACGTCATTCCAAACTTCTGATGGGCGGCCTCAGAACTTTTTTGTCAAAACTCGTAGATCCACATCCACGACCACGACTATCCCACCTCCTTTTTTTGCTCGACACTAAATGTGTTCAACAAAAATAGCCAATCTACAAGCTCATAGTGCTTCGTAACACGACACGTACAAACCTCAGGGAGTGAACCCCGATTTGCCTCCGATCAGGGGCGCCAAAGATTGTAATGTGAACTTGGCTTAAAGAAAACAAGCTACAACCATTGAGCGTGTATACAGGTCAAAACTCACAAGGTCAGGTCAGACAAGGACACAAAGTTATAGGGAGGATTGACTGAGGGAGCATTGAACCTTAATAACCCCTTAAAATACATCATAGTACTGCTGGCAGAGCCAAAACTGAGATGAGAAATTACTGGAAGGACAAGAATGAGTGTGGGACGGACCAGCAGCAACAAAAGCATTGTCACAAAGATAATGTGTGTGTGTGCATGTGTGAGGGAGAAAAGCAAGCGAGCAAGAAGGAGCTTCCCTTTTTGTCCCACTCAGACTGAATCCCCACCTCCTCTGTCTCACTGCCCCGGCATTTCAGCTGTGAGTCAACATACAAACATGACACTAAACATGAATGGCTCTGCCCACATAAATCTTACTCTAACAGAGCTGCATTTGTAACTCTCTGAGTTAACACTCAGGATGTTATGTGGGTAAAGAATGTGCTAAATCCTTTGAAAATTGCCGATCTATAAGCTCACAACGCGTTGCCTTAGTTGTGTGCCTAAAGGCACAGAAAATAGCAGATCTAAAAGCTCACAACGTCTCACAGCGCGACATACAGTATTGTGAGCTTGTCGATCTGCTATCCCTTCCACGCCACACCACGCACAACAAAGTATAATCAAGCCTACTATCTCCTCATTGTCTCATTCACACAAATGCCAAGCTGCATGCAGAGTTCACAGGACACCATAATGTCACCAGTATCTGGAGGTCGGAATCGGAAATGTTTCTGTACATATGGGAAGGATCATGTGACTAAGGCAACAGAATAAGCCAGACTCACATAGCATACCAAGCCATAGCCTGCCAGCCCTTCTTACTGACTTATGCGCACACACACACAAACTATCAACACAATCGTGTGATTAGAGAGGTATTATGTACATTATGTACGTATATGCTGTGTGTATTGTTAACATTTTAGGATATTAATCCATTTGTGTGTGTGTGTGTGTGTGTGTGTGTGTGTGTGTGTGTGTGTGTGTGTGTGTGTGTGTGTGTGTGTGTGTGTGTGTGTGTGTGTGTGTGTGTGTGTGTGTGTGTGTGTTCTATTCATTGTGTGGCTTGTTCAGCCACACAATGAATAGAACATGCACATAGATAGTTAATACTCCCCCCCCCCCCTGTTAGTGTTTTAGCAATATGTCTGTCTCTACTCTATTTTCTGTCCTGGACCTCTATGGCAACCATGGGTTAACATGTTTGTATGACAGTAAAAAAAAAAGTCACTGTCAACTCACAACACGCATATGTGAAAGACAGTCACACATGCACATACTGTATACACACTCACTTAAAGAGATTTGTGGAATCTG
The DNA here is from genome assembly GCF_963280865.1 of Gymnoscopelus braueri. Lineage (NCBI taxonomy): Eukaryota > Metazoa > Chordata > Actinopteri > Myctophiformes > Myctophidae > Gymnoscopelus > Gymnoscopelus braueri. The sequence continues at coordinate 8,650,185 of NC_137605.1, read as the reverse complement.
TCATTCGCATCATTATCAGGCGACAGACATTATTTGCATGCATTTGCATTGACTTAGTAGCTTTACACTCGACGCTGCACTCTCTTGGGGCATTTTAGGATTTGCTGTGCAAAGCCTGTGACAGCATTCTCACCCATTCTATTCTGTAATCTGGGGGGAAAAAAGAAGAAAAAAAGAAAGAAAGAAAAGGATATGAGGTCAGTGTTAAGTTAGAATGTTGTCAGTGTTTTTCTTTTTTTCACTGACCACATGCACTGGACACTGAAGCCTGTGTGCTGTCAGCACGTCTTAATCGTTTAGATTTGAACTCAGATTTGAACTCATATCCTGATCACCCAATTAAGTATGTTTAATTGGTGGAGAGAGAGAGAGAGAGAGAGAGAGAGAGAGAGTCACCAGAGATACACCAGAGAGTCATACACCAGAAACGAAAACAGAAAGCTTAATCCAAGATTAAAATATGATTTTCATTCTATTGAAACGATAACATTTAACATGCCTGTTACTGTACATAATGTTTTAATTACAGATATCAGCTTCAAATTACTTTATTTTCCCTTTGGAACTTCATTTGTGCATTGGGTAACAACAGACAACAGCCAGTTTGGAAACTGTACTGGCCGAGAAAGGAAAAACCTACAGCGAGTGGTGCGGTCGGCAGAGCACATAATGGGAGGCGAGCTTCCCACTCTCCAGGAACTGTACAAGAAAAGGCGTGTAGTCAAAGCCCAGCGCATCGTCAAGGACAGGCACCACCCCAGCCACAAACTGTTCATAACCCTTCAACGACCACGACCGGACAAGCAGGCCTATCGCAGTATCAAGAGCAACACCACCAGGTTCAAGAACAGCTTCCACCCGGCTACCATTAGACTGACTTGGACTTGTTTGCTCTTCCTCGTGGACCTACCTGTAGATTTGTTAGTTACCTTATGTGGACTTCACACACTGACACTCTGCACCTTAATCGTGCCTTAACTAACGTCCATAGCATATCATGTACAATATATATCTGCTGCTATGCTCACACACCTTATGTCTTACCTATGTGTACATATATAGATAGATACTTTTTTTTTTATCTCTCTCTCTTCCCCTTGCCCCCCTTCTTTTTCTTCCCTTTCTCTTTTATGGAAATAGTAAAAAGATGGAGCTTGCACAAAAACAAAAATAAAATTCACCCACTGTTTTACACCTGTAAATCTGTGACGTAACAGTAAAATTGATCCTTATCAAATTATTCTTAAAAAGCCGCTCTCATGAGGACAGTAGATTCTCAGACATAATACAAACACGACATGAATGGTTCCATCCCACTGGCTTCTGGGCATCAGGCCAGTAGTGCTGAGTGTGCCATTCGTCGCCATGGAATCACAGTAAACAGAGGGTATCAAGGCTGTAGGAGCTTGTCATTGTAGCCTATCATCGCTGTCGGCAACCAGCTATCTCCATTTTTCGACTTTTTAATTTTTTTAATGAATCAGTGCTATTGAACACACTTTACATCTGTGTGTGGGTTTCACACATGTGGGTTTCACACCAATGGAAAGTATTAAAAAGCGCTTCTGAACCTTCTAACTCCATTGGATCCTCAAACTGTCGGTCAAACCACCTAACTCCAACTTATGAGATAGGAGGTTTTTGACCATTAATTTTTCTGTCTGACTTTGTCATTCTAATCAATGATGGAAATAACAACCAACTCCACTTGAGCTGCATTTGGGTAAAGTGATGATAATATAAGGACACATTCAAGTATCTGACAATGTATAAAGTCAACATAACAACTTTGATGAGACAGTATTGAGTTGTTCTAAAAACAAACATGTTTGTTTTTTCATTTCCTGAAAAGTTAATATTTTGGATATAGCTGGTTTCCGCCCGACAGCAGAGATATAATTCTAAGAGCAGCACGCACATACTGCAAAGAGGATGTCTCTGGGTAAGGTTTGGGATAATTGCATCTCTGACATGCATAATACCTGTTGTAGTATTCTCTAAGAAGTTTGCTTAATTGTTCAGCACTGTCGCTGAGAAGCTGAATAGACAGGTTAAAACAGCAGATGTGCCACGCCCCAAAACTGGACAGTGATACAGTAGTTCACATGAAGGTGAGAAGCGGAGATCATTTACCGTTTCCATAACACGTCAACCTGTTGTATTACATTGTATAGTGGACGGGAGTCGTTCACCAACTGAATGTAGTTCTGCTGAATTCCGAAAAGCTGTAGTTAATGAATACAAAGAAAAACCTGACTATTACATTGATACAAATGTGTATGACCCTCCCCTGGACTCAAATTAAAAACTGTTAACCTCCATTCACACTAAAATTAAACAAAAGGGGGTAACAATATTCTTGCTGCCGCAAATTCATACTCATAATTAACACTTCATTCATTATGAACTCATACATTAATTAATGATGAATTTATCATGAACTCATCATTAATTCCTGGTCCTCACTATTAACTAATGGTGATGTCACTATCACTTAAAGTTGCACTATGTAACTTTCCTTTTCTACCTGGTTTCCTGCGCAAGAGCTGACATGTTTTACCATTGAGCTAATAGAGTCTCCCTGCTTACTCAGGGGATAAATTGAATCTTGACCATCAGGTCACAATTCGTGTCAGATCCTGTGTCTAGGTGAGACATGACCTTTGACACAATCTAAATGTCTCAATAGAAGAGCAGGGAGACAAAATACAACCACCCCAATTGTATAAGTTATATTGTATTAACATACTCTACCATACAGAGTGGACTAAATGACATTTTAGACACAGACCACAGGCGAAGAATCACACAGGGGAGGGTCCAGAAGCTGAAAGGTGACTGTGGGACAAGAAGAGGCGTCGTCCTCTGACAACAATGATCAAAGGGAGAAGTCTCGGCCGAAAACAGACGGGCCATTTGGATTTCTGTAAAAGTTTTCGTTGATGAGCGGAGCTAAAAAAGGGGGATGTACAGTTGTTGTTTTTTTTTGGTTGCTTTTTTCCTTTCTTTTCATTCCCTTTTTACTGATGTATATTTTGTGTCAATGTTGTTGCCTGTTTTTTTTTTTTTTTTTTTTCTGTCTTCTCTGTTTTGATGTTGTAGCCTACTTTGTGTTGTCTCTGTAGTCGACATCTCTGTGGTGTCCACATGAAAAAAAAAGAAGACAGTTGTGTTCCAAAACAGTTGGTCATGAATGACGTCCGCGAGACTACTGGAACGTGAACATGAACTCAGTATGTGCTTAACTGGCTGCAGTCCACACACATGTCAATGAGTCAACAGATTTGAAGCTAAAGGAGACTCGGAACAGGCTGTGAGAACTTCTGTAGACATGGACTCTGGTTACGAAGACGAGACTGGAGAAATATCTATATGGATCAGTAGGCCTATGAGTTAATCACTTAAGACTGATTTATACCTTGTCGCACAATAGCAATGTGGCAAAAATACATGCCCAAAATAGGGAACGCTATGTTGAAAGTGATTATCAAAACCAATTAATTGGAAAGTAAAATAATGTATCTGATTGTATTGGTTGATGGATGTAAACTAACACTCAAATGGATCATGACTTTTTTTCCTATTCAATGTCTGAGGGTTTTAGAAAGAAAGAGATGTTTCCACACTGCTCAGATTACATGGACTTAGACTATTTAACCTGCAGTCAAGATGTCAATCATATATATGTTTATTAGTAAAAAGAACAGCTACAGTATGTTCACATAAAACGAAAGTAACTGCTGATAAATAAATAAAGCTGTATAGACATGTTATTGCTTGTTTTATTATACTGAGTAGGCCTATGTCCAATCCAGTAAAAAAAAAAAAAAAAAAAAGTATTTGTTAACAAGCATTAAATGAAATTGCAGTACTTTTCAGCATAACTGCATAATGGTGTTCATGGTTTTGTCAAACAGCAAACAGTGAAATGATAGCCTATGTAGCTGGGTAATTGATGCCATCCTGTGTTCAGCAACAGTACTGCAAGAACATTGACAGCTTGAGTTTAGTGTGCCAGTTGGTTGTCCTGTGATTGGCTAGTTGCTTGTCAAGTAACTGACAATGATTGACTGACAGCGCATAGACATTCAATTGACACAATCAACCACAATACAACATTACCCATGAAGGCATTGTTAGTACTAAATCATCAGATTATGCGGAAGAAGGTGGAAGAAGTACTCAGATTTTTTACTTTTGAAAATAGTCGATCTATACAAGCTCAGAATGTGTCGCATCGCTACGCAAATACCTAAAATATATATTATAATTATAGGGCTTCTGTTTTGTAATATTAATCAAAATCTATAAGTTACTAGTAACTAAAGTTTTCAAATAATTGAGATGGAGTAAAAGTCCAATATTTGCTTCTGAGATGTAGAGTAGAAAATATTTTTTTTTATTGTATTGTGACACCCTGTGAGCTTATAGATCAGCTATTTTCATTATGTCGCTGTGATCTTGTAGATCAACTATTTTCATTATTTGTCTGATGACTAAGTATATCTAACGAGCAAAATGTAAATACAGAGAAGGTATTTCACACAAAACTACTGCATGTGATTGAATTAATTTTCATTTTCAAATTGGATAATTTAGCTGATTCCACGGCTGACCATTTATGACAGGTAAACGGCTTGTGCAGTACATTTATAAATATTTTGTATAAAATTAAAATAAAGGTTAGACCATTCTGGACCAGGTTTGAATGAAGTATTCAAATGAGATGTACAGTACATAACAAAACACAGTGCCTATACAACTGACATAAGCCTGCTGTTGATTGGTTCACCACATATCAAAGCGTTTGTCTTTCAGGAACGGGGTTCTGTCCATGAAGCAGTTGTTGAAGAGTCTGGAAAGACATCAATGGATGGAACATTTCACTTCAACTAATTGAATGATTTAAATGTATGATGTGTGCAGTAAACCATGTTGATGAGTGATTTCTCTACTCACCCGAGAACAATAATTGCTTCTCTTAATAATGCACACATTGAAACAAATTCATTCTACTCACCGTACAGTTTGGATGGCGGTATTGAAGGAGAGCAGTTGGAGTAATCTGTCTGTTAGAGAATCAGTGAGCTTATTGTGACTCAGACTACACCAACACAAGGAAGAGAAAGGACACAGGAATAGATTAGTACCTCATGGTCGCACATGCACGTACACATGCACACCACTCAAGAATACTCACTCCAGGACTTGTGCTTTGTGCAGGTGGGGGAGCAGCATCTCTAGTAGCTGGTCAGTGAGTTGACAGTGACTGAGGTCCAGTTCTGTCAGTCCCTCAGAGTGTTCCAGAACCAGGGCCAAACATCTGCAGGCCTTCTGATCCAGTCTGGTCTCACTTAGGTCCAGCTCTCCACCCAGGGCTCCAGTCAGAGAACCTGCTCGCATCACTGTGTTCCTTTCACTTCCCACAGAGACCAGAGATAGGAGCTGGAGAAGAAGGGATTTGCTGGCTCTGGAGAAGAAATCGAGATGAATTTGGTTGAAAACCAGCTCCTTTCTTTAGATCGAAACTATGTTGTGGACATTCTCTCAAGTAAACATAGTAAGACCAGTGATGAAAAAACAATAAAGGCAGCAGTGTTGCCTTTCTCACCTAAGATGGACTCTGTTGAGGATAGGGAACAGCAGGTCCAGTCCACTGTCCTCTACCTCACAGTCTGATAGGATGAGCTGTGTGTCCTGGTTTCTGCTGCTGTGTCTCAGGACGGTAGAAATGGCCATGCAGTGTGTGACAGTCAGAGACAGAGACACCACCTGCTGTTGCTCTGACAGGTCCACAGAGGAGGAGCAGGACAGATCCAGTCTGTACTGTAGAGCTCTGAGCAGAGATGCTGCTGCTGCCCCCTGTTGTGTCTGACAGGTAGTGCAGCAGTGGAGGAACGTCAGCAGCAGACTCCTGTCAACACTGGAATGAGCATGTGTAACATAACACATTGAATCATCACTTCACTGATAAACTGTTAATGATACTGTATATCGTCTCTGTCGGGTGGAAACCTCATAGGCTATGTCCAAAACTGTTACTTTTCAGTATTAGTAGCAGCTTGCAGATATGCTACTTTTGATTATTTTGTGTGACGCTGCAGTATGATCAACTAGGGCGTTAATTTACGGAAAAACGCAAAAGGTTGATAAATATGATAAACAAAAACAAAATGGAGAAAAGGAGGTTTCGGCCCGACAGCAACGATATGCCAGTACATACAAAGCATCTAGACACCTTGACCCTTCTGGAACAATGTATTCATACGCCTTCTACGATCTAAATGTGTGTTACATTGACAACTTACCTGACATGAGAGACTTTGTCCAGAGAGAACAGGATACTCTCAATTGCTTCTGGTGGGATGGAGGTCCACAACAGGCTGAGTTCTGTCACTTTGTCACAGTGTGTGAGGGTAAAGAACAGAGCATCACAGTCCACTGTGTCCAGCTCTCTGTTATTCAGGTTGATTGCATAGTCTAATGACCTCAGTAAGCTGGGCATACAGTCACTGGACTGACATGTATATGTCTCTCTGATGGCACACAATACAAAGCTGGGACTGGGTCTGAAAACATGGATTATTGTTAGTACAATTACAATTACAGTGACACTGTAACTGTGTAAAATGTGCTAGTCCTTACTTTTAATGTAAAAACAAATCTTTAAAATGCATTTGAAACAAACACAAATATTTCAGAGATGTCAAACTAACCTTTTGAATACAACTCTTTCCAGAAATGGTGAAAGACATGTGATGCTTCTCTCTGCGATCCTGCTCTTCCTCAAGTCCACAGTGAACATCTGGGCTGATGACTGCTGTAGCAGATAGAGAAGAACCTCCCAGTTTAGAGAGCAGGAGGTCAGCTCCCCACCAACCTTCTCCAGGAAAGACTTTGTCAAATCCTTATCCTGAGCTGTAAATACAACTCCAGCTAGCTCCTGCAGAACCTCTGGACACAGTCTAGTGAAATTATGGATAATAGTAGGTAGAAGTTTAGATTGAAGGCTGGTTAAGATTTCTATTTCTATCACTAATGCGTTTTAACAAACTGAATAATAATAAAAAAAAATACGTACTTGATTGTCAGTTGATCATGGTGACTCAACATTGGAAGGAGGAGGTTTGAATGGATGTTGGATTTGGCCAAGTCCAAACATCTGACTGTCCAGTGTCTCAGCAGGGATGCCACATTACTAACAACTCTGGACAATAGTCTCTCTGATTGTGGAGTGGTCTTCAGAATGGAAAGCTCTTCAATAGCCACTGGACAGGGCAAACGTCCTGTTCTTACCAATCGAAAAAGTAGCAATACCATGCGCTCAGACAGTCTGGAAATCAAGGAAATAGAAACAACAGCTTTTAGTTATGAACACTCCTAGTCCCAATTACACAGCATCATATGATTCAGTGCCGAGATAACATGTTGGTGTTATGAATAGTAGCCAAGATCTTTATAGACTCAAATAAACGTAGCCTACCCTAGCCTTTGGATTTGTGTAGCATGTCTAAAAAGAAGTGACACTCCTTCGAGAGAGATCTTGGAGGGTCTCAGGACCAGATCCACACTAGAGCCACAGAGTTCCAGAACTTTCCCCACAGTCTTGCAGATGTTTGTCAATAACTCTCCTCTCAGCAGCAGGGTGAAATCAAGGAGATGGAGTAGAGAGACCAGCTGGTCCACCTCCTCTCTGGATGTAACAGTGATGGATTCACAAGTGTGCTGGAAGAATCCTGGACCACATCTGAAAATGATTGCAGTTTTATAACAGAGACAATGTTTGTAAACAAACGTGTAGATCTGTTTTCCGGTTAGAATGTCTATGGATATCTAAACATTATAAAACTAGAAAAAGTGCTCCTCGGAGCACAGGTCTCCGCCAGGTCAGGTACGTTATTCTGGCCTCCTGGTGGCGCTATAATAGGCCAATGTGAAAAGGGTGCCAACCGTATCATTTATTCTTGCATTGACACTGCATTCATGATTTGAGGCATTTTGTTCCAAAAATGTGTTTTGATAAATTAGACCTGCTGGTGGCGCTATAACAGGCCAATGTGAGAAGGGTGGCATTTCTTCCTCGGCTTAGTGGGAATGTGCGTGTGAAATTTCACGGAAATCGCAAGCTGTGTGTATACTTTGAGGCATTTTGTTCAAAACGGACCAATCCTGCAAACTTTGGAAGCCAACCTTAGGCAATGAGGATAGAATATGGGAAATTGGACAGATCCGTGTTGATCACATGACTATAGTGATACTGTGTACTGATTTGCATGACGTTTGGATAAAATTTGTAGGAGTAATATAAAAAAAAATGGTTTTGCACAAATCGGCCTCCTGGTGGCGCTATAACAGGCCCATGTGAAAGATTTGGGGCAGAAGTTCGGAATTGGCATCCAGGGAGTGTGTGTGCACAGTTTCGGAGCGACCGGGCCAACGGTGCCGGAGATTAGCTGGTGACAGACGGACACACACACACACACACACACACGGACGGACGGACAGGGGGTAAAACATACTCTCTCGCCATGCCTTCGGCCTGGCGGAGACAATAAGGTGTCCATAACATTAGCTACTGTACAGTATGTCTAGTTTGTCAACAAGTGGATATTTAGAACAAGATAATATACACATCTCCAATAACAATATCAGAAATGTCCTGTTCTTCCATAAATAAGGTTAATGAATAATACTGCTCCAATGCGACACTTGCCAGCGTTATATCTGGAAATACATGTTTGTTTGTTTGTGGTGATGTCATGATGATTTGTTCTATAGTACATAGCTTTAATCTATGCTTTAAACCCTGACTTTAAATCATGTTAATACTAGGTAATATGCTAGGAATGCTCAAGTAAATGCTAGGTGCCATGCTAAATGTGAAGTGTTGTTCATCAATGACTGCATGTTACATCAAACTTTAAAGTGAAGGTTATAATGTATTCAATGTCTAAACTATGATGAAGCATAACCAAGGTAAGAAGACAGAGTGTGTCAATTAGATGCTAAGATAAAATCACACATTACACATACTCAATCTCTAATAAAAATCGTATTAGTCTAATTTGAACTTGAAAGGAAAAAAGCTACTGAGTTGTCTTTTATATGTAGACACATTCAATTAAAATGAATCATATTAACCTGAGCTGTGAGATGTAGGGTAGACACTGAAGGAAGAGCCTCAATTCATTCTCTTCATCTGACCTGCCTCTCAGCTCTACTGGTTTCTTCTCTGGTTGGAGTTTCAGCACCTCTAGGAGGAGGGAGACCTCTTTCCGTGAGAGATCTATGGACCAGACTGTAGGAAGTGACTGGTAAACTAGCTGTAATGCTGGAAGAACACTTCTGCCTGTTTTAGTCTCATAGTTCTTCACATAGGAGTATAGGTGCAGTAGTATGTCACATTGATACTTCCTGTCTTTCCAAGCATCATGCCAGTCAATGAAAGGGAATGTTTTGTAGTTACACACAGAATAGAATAATTCCAGAATCTGCTCTCCAGTTTCTTCTTCCCGTTCTGCTGCTTCACAGATGAGCTTCCCCAGGAACTTGCCTTGTTTGGACCTATCTGACCGTTTATCAGTGAAGCGGAAACTGTTCAAATGAAAACAAACAGGAAATATTTTATCACCGCATCAAAGACAGAAACAAAAATGATGGACACTGACTGTATCCATCACATTTTAGGTGAAAGAGTCATGAAGGAATCATGAAACATATTGTCGCTGTCGGGCAGACACCTTGCATGTCCTAAACGGTTACTTTTCAAGAAATGGAAAAAATTACCTGTATTCCAATGGATCCAATGTAGTTATTTAGTCATTGTCTCTTTTTAATACTGCCTTAATTCAATATTTATAAAACCTACAGCAACGCTTAACCACTTTAATTTTCACTTTCACAACTTTTAGAAAAGAATGAAAATAGCTGATCTACAAGCTCACAACACGCTACAATTTGACACGTGAGCTTGTAAATTGACTATTTTTACTCACTTGCCAAATACACTGATCTACAAGTTGTCACGCCATTGTGACGCAAAGTGTTGTAACTTAAATTCCGTTCTTTTTGATGAGCGACACGGTTGAACTCGTACTATGGAGATATCAGTGCGGTGAAGTTGGTTTCACGTTGGATTTTCCGGTTGCCTTTTATGGTGTTAAATGGGGTGTGTAACGATTCAAATCTGTACACCTGCGATCCGCATTCGAATGAGGTGGCTTTACACAGCCTTTCATGATTCGCAAATATGACTTAACTTAAAACTACACTACAACATAGTGGAAATTTAAGAAGAGCCTTGAGCCGTGATTTATGCAGTACATTTTCAGAATGCATTCTTGTTTTTGTGTAGCATATATTTTCTATTGCACTCTACTTTGCTTCTATCCTGGATATGTTGGGCAGCTCTTTGTATTAAGAAAGAAAACTCTGTATTATAATTCTGTATATCATTGAGTAAAAATATATTTGCCTCGTGCAACTTCAGTGCATTAAAAGTGACAAATAATCAGTACATAATTCAAGTACATTATCTTTATAAAAGGTAGGCAGCTATTATCAGCAGACAAATAGTGAATGAAAGGAAACATGCTAACCTGAGCTGTGAGATGTAGGGTAGACACTGAAGGAACATCCTCACTTCACTCTCTTCATCTGTGTCGTCACACAGCTCTACTGGTTTCTTCTCTGGTTGGAGTTTCAGCACCTCTAGGAGGAGGGAGACCTTTGTCTGTGAGAGATATATGGACCAGACTGCAGGAAGTGACTGGTAAACTGGTTGTAATGCTGGAAGAACACTTCTGCCTGTTTGAGCCTCATAGTTCTTCACATAGGAGTATAGGAGCAGTAGTATGTCACATTGATACAACCTGTCTACCCAAGAACCAAGGCGGTCAATGTAAGGGAATGTTTTGTAGTTACACACAGAACAGAACAATTCCAGAATCCTCTCTCCAGTTTCTTCTTCCCGTTGTGCTGCTTCACAGATGAGCTTCCCGAGGAACTTGCCTTGTTCTGACCTTTCTGACCGTTCCTGAGTGAAGCGGAATCTGTTCAAATGAAAACAAACAGGAAATATTTTATCACCGCATCATAGACAGAACCAAACAATGATGGACACTGTATCCATCACATTTTAGGTGAAAGAGTCATGAAAGAATCATGAAACATATTGTCGCTGTCGGGCAGAAACCTTGCATGTCCTAAACGGTTACTTTTTCAAGAAACGGAAAAAATTACCTGTATTCCAATTGATCCAATGTAGTTATTTAGTCATTGTCTCTTTTTAATACTGCCTTAATTCAATATTTATAAAACCTACAGCAACGCTTAACCACTTTAATTTTCACTTTCACAACTTTTAGAAAAGAATGAAAATAGCAGATCTACAAGCTCACAACACGCTACAATTTGACACGTGAGCTTGTAAATTGACTATTTTTACTCACTTGCCAAATACACTGATCTACAAGTTGTCACGCCATTGTGACGCAAAGTGTTGTAACTTAAATTCCGTTCTTTTTGATGAGCGACATGGTTGAACTCGTACTATGGAGATATCAGTGCGGTGAAGTTGGTTTCACGTTGGATGTTTCCGGTTGCCTTTTATGGTGTTAAATGGGGTGTGTAACGATTCAAATCTGTACACCTGCGATCCGCATTCGAATGAGGTGGCTTTACACAGCCTTTCATGATTCGCAAATCTGACTTAACTTAAAACTACACTACAACATAGTGGAAATTTAAGAAGAGCCTTGAGCCGTGATTTATGCAGTACATTTTCAGAATGCATTCTTGTTTTTGTGTAGCATATATTTTCTATTGCACTCTACTTTGCTTCTATCCTGGATATGTTGGGCAGCTCTTTGTATTAAGAAAGAAAACTCTGTATTATAATTCTGTATATCATTGAGTAAAAATATATTTGCCTCGTGCAACTTCAGTGCATTAAAAGTGACAAATAATCAGTTCATAATTCAAGTACATTAACTTTATAAAAGGTAGGCAGCTATTATCAGCAGACAAATAGTGAATGAAAGGAAACATGCTAACCTGAGCTGTGAGATGTAGGGTAGACACTGAAGGAACATCCTCACTTCACTCTCTTCATCTGTGTCGTCACACAGCTCTACTGGTTTCTTCTCTGGTTGGAGTTTCAGCACCTCTAGGAGGAGGGAGAACTTTCCCAGTGGGGGCCATATGGACCAGACTGCAGGAACTGACTGGTAAACAGGTTGCAATGCTGGAAGAACACTTCTGCCTGTTTTAGTCTCATAGCTCTTCACATAGGAGTATAGGTGCAGTAGTATGTCACATTGATACAACCTGTATGCCCAATTATCATCCCAGTCAATGTAAGGGAATGTTTTGTAGTTACACACAGAATAGATTAATTCCAGCATCTGCTCTCCAGTTTCTTCTTCCTGTGCTGCTGCTTCACAGATGAGTTTTCCCAGGAACATGCCTTGTTTTAACCTATCTGACCGTTTATCAGTGAAGCGGAAACTGTTCAAATGAAAACAAACAGGAAATATTTTATCACCGCATCAAAGACAGAAACAAAAATGATGGACACTGTATCCATCACATTTTAGGTGAAAGAGTCATGAAGGAATCATGAAACATATTGTCGCTGTCGGGCAGACACCTTGCATGTCCTAAACGGTTACTTGTCAAGAAATGGAAAAAATTACCTGTATTCCAATGGATCCAATGTAGTTATTTAGTCATTGTCTCTTTTTAATACTTCCTTAATTCAATATTTATAAAACCTACAGCAACGCTTAACCACTTTAATTTTCACTTTCACAACTTTTAGAAAACAATGAAAATAGCAGATCTACAAGCTCACAATGCGCTACAATGTGACACGAGAGCTTGTAGATTGGCTATTTTTACTCGCTTGGCAAATACACTGATCTACAAGTTGTCAAGGCATTGCGACACAAAGGTTTGTAAACTTGCAATTCCATTCTTTTTGATGAGCGACACAGTTGAACTCATACTATGGAGATCTCAGTGCGGTGAAGTTGGTTTCACGTTGGATGTTTCCGGTTGCCTTTCATGGTGTTAAATGGGATGTGGAACGATGCAAATCTGTACACCTGCGATCCACATGCGAATGAGGTGCACATTAACTCACATTTGATTTATGAACAGGTGGGGTTCATTATCTGTACACCTGCGATCCGCACAGCTGGCTTTACACAGCCTTTCATGAATCGCAAATCTGTCTTTACTTAAAACTACACTACAACATAGTGGAAATTTACGAAGAGCCTTGAGCCGTGATTTAGTACATTTTCAGATTGCATTCTTGCTTTTGTTTTTGTTGTATCTAGCATACTGTATATTTTCTCTTGCACTCTTCTTTACTTTGCTTCTATCCTGGATGTGTCGGGCAACTCTTTGTATTAAGAAAGACAACTCTGTATCTTTGTATTATAATTCTGTATATAATAGAATACAAATATATTTTCCTCTTGTAACTTCAGTGTATCAAAAGTGAAAAATAATTAGTTCAAAATTCAAGTACATTATCTTTATAAAAGGTAGGCAGCTATCAGTAGACAAATAGTGAATGAAAGGAAACATGCTAACCTGAGCTGTGAGATGTAGGGTAGACACTGAAGGAACATCCTCACTTCACTCTCTTCAACTGTGACGCCACACAGCTCTACTGGTTTCTTCTCTGGTTGGAGTTTCAGCACCTCTAGGAGGAGGGAGGCCTTTTCCAGTGGGGGCCATATGGACCAGACTGCAGGAACAGACTGGTAAACTGGTTGCAATGCTGGAAGAACACTTCTGCCTGTTTTAGTCTCATAGTTCTTCACATAGGAGTATAGGTGTAGTAGTATGTCACATTGATAGAACCTGTCTACCCAAATATCACGCCAGTCAATGTAGGGGAATGTTTTGTAGTTACACACAGAATAGAATAATTCCAGAATCTTCTCTCCTGTTCCTTCTTCCTGTTCTGCTGCTTCACAGATGAGCTTCCCCAGGAACTTGCCTTGTTCTGCACTTTCTGGCCATTCATGAGTGAAACTGTTCAAATGAAAACAAACAGGATATATTGTATCACCACATCATCGACAGAAACAAACAATGATGGACACTGTATCCATCACGTTTTAGGTGAAAGAGTCATGAAGGAATCATGAAACATATTGTCGCTGTCGGCCAGACACCTTGCATGTCCTAAACGGTTACTTTTCAAGAAATGGAAAAAATAACCTGTATTCCAATGGATCCAATGTAGTTATTTAGTCACTGTCTCTTTTTAATACTTTTCCTTAGTTCAATATTTATAAAACGTACAGCCACGCTTAACCACTTTAATTTTCCCTTTCACAACTTTTAGAAAATAATGAAAACAGCAGATCTACAAGCTCACAACACGCTACAATTTGACACGTGAGCTTGTAGATTGGCTATTTTTACACACTTGCCAAATACACTGATCTACAAGTTGTCACGGCATTGCGACGCAAAGGGTTGTAACCTTGTAATTCCGTTCTTTTTGATGAGCGACACGGGTGAACTCGTACTATGGTGATCTCAGTGTGGTGAAGTTGGTTTCACGTTGGATGTTGCCGGTTGCCTTTTATGGTGTTAAATGGGGTGTGGAACGATTCAAATCTGTACACCTGCGATCCGCATTCGAATGAGGTGCACGTTAACGCACATTTGATTTATGAACAGGTGGGGTTCATCATCTGTACACCTGTGATCAGCACAGCTGGCTTTACACAGCCTTTCATGAATCGCAAATCTGACTTAACTTAAAACTACGCTACAACATAGTGGAAATTTGAGCCGTGATTTATGCAGTACATTTTCAGATTGCATTCTTGTTTTTGATGTATCATGTAGCATATATTTTCTCTTGCACTCTACTTTGCTTCTATTCTGGATATGTCGGGCAGCTCTTTGTATTAAGAAAGACAACTCTGTATTATAATTCTGTATATCATTGAGTAAAAATATATTTACCTTGTGTAACTTCAGTGCATTAAAAGTGACAAATATTCAGTCATAATTCAAGTGCATTATCTTTATAAAAGGTAGGCAGCTATTATCAGTAGACAAATAGTGAATGAAAGGAAACATGCTAACCTGAGCTGTGAGATGTAGGGTAGACACTGAAGGAACATCTTCACTTCACTCTCTTCATCTGTGCAGTAACACAGCTCTACTGGTTTCTTCTCTGGTTGGAGTTTCAGCACCTCTAGGAGGAGGGAGACCTTTGTCTCTGAGAGATACATGGACCAGACTGCAGGAAGTGACTGGTAAACAGGTTGTAATGCTGGAAGAACACTTCTGCCTGTTTGAGTCTCATAGTTCTTCACATAGGAGTATAGGTGCAGTAGTATGTCACATTGATACAACCTGTGTACCCAAATATCAAGCCAGTCAATGTAAGGGAATGTTTTGTAGTTACACACTGAACAGAACAATTCCAGAATCTGCTCTCCAGTTTCTTCTTCCTGTGCTGCTGCTTCACAGATGAGTTTTCCCAGGAACATGCCTTGTTTTGACCTTTCTGACCGTTCCTGAGTGAAGCGGAAACTGTTCAAATGAAAACGAACAGGTTATATTGTATCACCACATCATCGACAGAAACAAACAATGATGAACACTGTATCCATCACATTTTAGGTGAATGAAGGAATCATGAAACATATTGTCCCTGTCGGCCAGACACCTTGCATGTCCTAAACGGTTACTTTTCAAGAAATGGAAAAAAGAACCTGTATTCCAATGGATCCAATGTAGTTATTTAGTCATTGTCTCTTTTTAATACTTTTCCTTAGTTCAATATTTATAAAACCTACAGCCACGCTTAACCACTTTAATTTTCACTTTCACAACATTTAGAAAATAATGAAAATAGCAGATCTACAAGCTCACAACACGCTACAATTTGACACGTGAGCTTGTAGATTGGCTATTTTTACTCACTTGCCAAATACACTGATCTACAAGTTGTCACGGCATTGCGACGCAAAGGGTTGTAACCTTGTAATTCCGTTCTTTTTGATGAGCGACACGGGTGAACTCGTACTATGGAGATCTCAGTGTGGTGAAGTTGGTTTCACGTTGGATTTTTCCGGTTGCCTTTTATGGTGTTAAATGGGGTGTGGAACGATGCAAATCTGTACACCTGCGATCCGCATGCGAATGAGGTGCACGTTAACTCACATTTGATTTATGAACAGGTGGGGTTCATCATCTGTACACCTGTGATCAGCACAGCTGGCTTTACACAGCCTTTCATGAATCGCAAATCTGTCTTTACTTAAAACTACACTACAACATAGTGGAAATTTACGAAGAGCCTTGAGCCGTGATTTAGTACATTTTCAGATTACATTCTTGCTTTTGTTTTTGTTGTATCATGTAGCATACTGTATATTTTCTCTTGCACTCTTCTTTGCTTTGCTTCTATCCTGGATATGTCGGGCAACTCTTTGTATTAAGAAAGACAACTCTGTATCTTTGTATTATAATTCTGTATATAATAGAATACAAATATATTTGCCTCTTGTAACTTCAGTGTATCAAAAGTGAAAAATAATTAGTTCAACATTCAAGTACATTATCTTTATAAAAGGTAGGCAGCTATTATCAGTAGACAAATAGTGAATGAAAGGAAACATGCTAACCTGAGCTGTGAGATGTAGGGTAGACACTGAAGGAACATCCTCACTTCACTCTCTTCATCTGTGACGTCACACAGCTCTACTGGTTTCTTCTCTGGTTGGAGTTTCAGCACCTCTAGGAGGAGGGAGAACTTTTCCAGTGGGGGCCATATGGACCAGACTGCAGGAACAGACTGGTAAACTGGTTGCAATGCTGGAAGAACACTTCTGCCTGTTTTAGTCTCATAGTTCTTCACATAGGAGTATAGGTGCAGTAGTATGTCACATTGATCGAACCTGTATACCCAAATATCACGCCAGTCAATGTAGGGGAATGTTTTGTAGTTACACACAGAATAGAATAATTCCAGAATCTTCTCTCCTGTTCCTTCTTCCTGTTCTGCTGCTTCACAGATGAGCTTCCCCAGGAACTTGCCTTGTTCTGCACTTTCTGGCCATTCATGAGTGAAACTGTTCAAATGAAAACAAACAGGATATATTGTATCACCACATCATCGACAGAAACAAACAATGATGGACACTGTATCCATCACGTTTTAGGTGAAAGAGTCATAAAGGAATCATGAATGAAATGAATATTGTCACTGTTGGGCAGAAACTTTGCATGTCCTGAACCTAAACGGTTACTTTTCAAGAAATGGAAAAAATAACCTGTATTCCAATGGATCCAATGTAGTTATTTAGTCACTGTTTCTTTACTACTTTACTAATACTTTTCCTTAGTTCAATATTTATAAAACCCACAGCCCCACTTAACCACTTTAATTTTCACTTTCAAAACTTTTAGAAAATAAAGAAAATAGAAGATATACAAGCTCACAACGTGCCACAATGTGACACATTGTGAGCTGGTAGATCGGCTATTTTTTCTACTTTTGCACGACACATACAACAAAGTAGGGCATTCATTTATAAAAACGGATATGGAGATACAAGGTTTCTGCATGACAGAAACAATATACTGTATATTACTATCTAAGTCTAAATGCTTAAACATTATTAATCTGTGCTCTCTGGCTTTTATATACAGTATAGACAAATTCAATGAAGCAGATTCACCTCAGCTTTGAGATGTAGGGTAGACACTGAAGGAAACTCTTCACTTCATTCTCTTCATCTGACCAGCCTCTCAGCTCTACTGGTTTCTTCTCTGGTTGGAGTTTTAAGCATTCTAAGAGAACAGAGGCCTTTCTCTCCGAGAGGTCTATGGACCAGACTGTAGGAGCTGATGGGTAAAGAGGCTTCAGAATTGGAAGAATATGTTTATATCCTTTATTGCTGATATGTAGGTAAAGATCAAGCAGTATGTCGTATCTCATAGTGTAAACGGAGAACAATGACAGTAGTCTGTTCACTGAACTCTGAAATACTTCCCTCTTTTTAATTGCTGCCTCCAGGCACAAATCTAGTAACAGCTGCTTTTCTTCCCCATCCAATAATACAGGGAATTGTTCCTGAACCTGTGTGTCTTTACTGCTGGATGTGTATCTGAAACTTAATTGCAGTATTTAAAAAAAACATGGGTCACAAAACAAACTTGTGGAACTTATTGTATGGCTGCTGTCAAACAAGCAAATTATTAAATGATTTTCCTCTTAAAATACAACTATATCAAAGTTGCAGAAATGCAATCAGCAAAATGGATGTTGTTACATTTCAGTATGAAATCTATAAGAATAATTAAAGTATCAACTTTATACTAAATTACACACCTGAGTGTGCTGATGTGAGGCAGAGACTCCAACAGGGTCCATCTCAGATCTTGACAGGCACTGGTCTTCCTGTCCCAGAGGAGGCAGAGGTTAACCCTCTCTGGACTGTTCTTCTGCATGACCTCTACTGCTCTTTCAAACACTTGTCTTTTACCACAACCGACTGGAAGGTGCAACTCATTTCCACCAAGTTCAAGTAAGCCTCTGTAGTCCATCTCCTCCTCACTGAGGAGTAAAGCTTTCCAGAGTTGGCTTTGCACGGTGTAACACCTGGAAGTAAAGGTTTTCCTGAAGTGATACATTCCCCTTCAATTTACAGATATTTTAATTAGACATGTTATAACAGTATATTAGGTCCGCCTCTGTTTTTCATCGTAAATACTATATTGGGTTAAAAAACCTAGCATTTGAATCCCATTGGAATAAAATCATTTCATACAGATTCATAAAACAAAAATTTGTATATATCTAAAAAAAATAAAAGACTTTGTACAGTTTGAGTGCTTTGCAACAACTTAATTAGATACATCTTAGACAATATAGAGTGAAAATCTAAATAGATGCTCACCCATCCAACTGGACATTTTTCAGGCAACCAAGTACTAATTTCAGTCCTTGTGCTGATACACTGTCCTCAATTTGTAGCTTTACTTTTCTCTCTTGAGCCTGGCTGATTACATAAGACACAGCACAATAATGGTGAGGATCAAGTTCCTCTTCTCTCAAATCAAGGCAATAATCCAGTTTGTCCAGAAAGTGAAGACAGGCGTCAGTGGACTGAGATTCATACAAGCATTGGCATAAGAACAGTATGTTGCTGTCATCGGTGTCATCCTGATCTTGGTTTAGTGGAGACAAAAGAAATGTGTTTACCACATCTCTGATAACAGACTTAGATATGTCCATCGCCTGCAGATCTGGAGCCAGATATTTAAACCTGTCATGGTTTTTCGGACTACACAACCCACACAAGAAAGGTATCACATGTTTCATGTGTTTCATCTCTTCAGTGCAGCACTGTTGCAGAAGATCAGTTATCTTCTCAGGATTCTTCAAAAACCACAACCCTGTGAAAAACTCCTGCATTGCGTAGTGGAGGAATGCAGAGTGGGTATTCCTCTCTGTAGGTGCAACTTGAACACGAAATGTTTTCAGGAAGGCTGAACGAACACAGCTTTCTTCACACGACAGTGCTTTTAAGTTCACAGATTTCTCTCGAGTTGCCTGTAAAGCAGCCTTTGCCAAATCAAATATTTTTTTACTGCAGTCTCTGATATAGTTGTCTAGTTCATTTTCTGGTATCGCTTTGCCACCGTGCTCTTGAATACAACCACGAAAAATGTGGATGTATATTTCAGATACTGTGCATGGTACTTCAGAAGCCATAGCGTTCGTAAAAGAAAAGCAGGCAACCACCATCAATGCATATACTGGGACATGGCAAAGACTGAACAGCTCCAGGTTGTTCTCAACGTTGTTCAACTGTTCCTTGTTCAACATCTTAGCTAAGTACGCACTGATGGACTTTTTGCTGAAGCCTTTCACCTCCACTCTGAGAGAAGCCCAGTCGAATAGGACATTTTCAGATTCAACCTCTGGTCTGCATGTGATCACAATCTTTGCATCAGGAAGCATCCGCAAGCAACCCTTAAGAAGTGTCTTCATCATTGAGGAAGAGGGAAGATCTGTTAGTCCATCAAAAATTATAGTAACATTTTCTGAATTTCTCTTTATGTCCTTCAAGACCTCTTCTTTTCCTTCATCTGGTTCACTAAACGTGAAGAGAAGATCCTCAATTTTGGGATTTGTGAAGCAGGACATTTCTCTCATATCATAATAGAACATGTAATCTAGGTCATTGTTGTCCCTCCCTCCCCAGATTTTCAGCATTTGACATGCAGCTGTTGTCTTTCCAATTCCAGGCTTACCAACCAGGAGAATTTTGTTCTCATGTGTTTTAAGTAGGTCATCTACAGACAGTTCCTGTTTATCCAAAGGAATGTAGGTCTTCATTTTTTTAGGGCGGGGCTTCTTGCATTTTTTGCTCTTGTATTGCATTATTATTTTGTAGTTTGGTGTATTTTCATGTGTGTCTAATACCAGAGGAGTGTAAGACAGATATGAATCTGTATCCTTTGCTGGACCTAGAAACCTGTTGCTTTGTTTCCACACATCTTCTGATAGCTCAAGAGCTTTTGACCTTAACTTTTTCTGGTATCTGTGGCATGGCCTTGGACCTAAAATGAAAGTAATAGCACAAGGTTAAATCATCTGTAAACTGACCGAAATACCTACGTATTTTGAACAGATTATGGATTAAAATTGTAACACTCTCAACTCTGTATTCACAATGCAAAAAGTAATCATCAATCAATACTGTATTTGCCATTTTCTCATTTACATACAGTACCTTTAGAATAGTTTATATCTATTTCCACATCATCTTTGAAAGAAAAGCAGCTGATCCAATGGTGTAGGTCAAAATTGGCCTTCTGAGTGGAGGTGTGGCCTACTTTATCCGATAGGAAGGTCCTCTTCCTAGTTATGTAAATGACCACTAGTAATTCATAGGAGGCTGCCTCCCCTTTGTTTGTGACCAAGTCCAGTATTGTTCTTGTTTTATCAAAGTCAGTCTTCTCTGAGTTTATTTCGCTGACCTGCTCGTTAGTGAACACTCTTCGCTGATACAGATTCTCCACAATAACTGAAAGATTCTGTAGTCCCCCCACCAGGTGGGTTCTGGCGTTCCTGATGTATTCCACAGCTGACTGACTTGTACACGCCATGTTACTCTATTCTCATAGTCAAACATGTAACCTATGCTAACCTGAGAGTCCATAGGCTAGAAAATGTCAATTTGTGTTAATAGTGTTAATTTAAAAGATTGTATCCATTCATATGTTGTCATCAGTTGTGCAACAGTTCTGAAATATGAAAATATAGAATATTTAAACAACTTACTTAATATTAATATTAAGTTTAATAAAACAGTTTCATACAAAAATCTGTGTTGTAATTAATGTAATTATTACTGTGGTCTGATTACCATATTAACAAACTCGAAAATATGTCATATGGAACAAACAGTCACGACTGAAACTCTACGTTTACTGAATAAGATGGTTTTGCTCACAAATAAACTAATAGGCTATGCAAGTTAACAGTAATGCTATGGAGATCAAAGTTGTTGAGATTAATGGAGATACATTTTTAAACATATGAATACTTAATATTTTTGCATACCCTACCAATTTAGTCTGTATCAGCTTGTCAGCCTTCTGCGTGATGAAAATGCAGCGAATGCTTTCAGTTCATACAAGTGACTGCAAACAAGACAAGGCAGACCTTGTTAAGCCAGTATGTGTGATCGTGGTAACTGATTAACTGACATTCACCTTAACTTTGGCCTGAACGCGTCAGCGGTTACTCATAACAACAGCAGCTATTTACAATCCATAAAAGAACATTTAGCTGACCTTGTAAATGCCTTATTGCTTTACGTTTAATGCCTTTCAGTTTGAATGCATTTGTAATGCATTTAAAATGCCAATACATATCCATGTGATTGTCTGTAGAATCTTACTTGATGCAAAGACAATAATTAAATTAAATTAAATTGCACTCAGTTGAGCAAACATTTTCACCAGCAGGCATGTCCTCCCCCCTCCATCTTTCTGTATGTCTGGATCATGTGAGGATAGTGTTCTGTGGTTGTGTGAAAGGCACAGGGAAATAATAAGAACATTATCATTACAGTGCCACCGAAAGTGACAGGTTTTATGGAGACAAATATTTGGACAGTGAAAGTATATGGCATGTTGTCAACACTAGGACAAACATGACGACACAATGTTACAGCCTATAATAGCTGACTTCTGAACAAATGTCTGTCTGAGATCTGTCTGTCTGTCTTTGTGTAATCTGCAAAGTATGATTGTTAATCATATCTTGATTAGATGATGATTGTTAATCAATCTTGTGTAATCTGCAAAGTATGATTGTTAATTTCTTCAGTGAATGAAATGTTGTAATATCTATGGCTTGGTAACCACAAAAGTGAGCCCCTATGAACACTGGGCTCCTTTTTTTTGTGTGTATGTTTTTCTCTCCGCCAGGCCGAAGGCTAGAACATTTTCATGTGTAATGTCGACAGCAGTCAGTTCAATACAAAACCTTTCATAGCTGGTTATACTGTCAATTTTAGACACTATTTACCCATTTAAACAATGCCTAACTAGTTCATCATTTGAAATATAAATTATAGTGTTTCTACCTGGAATACCTGCCCTGCCTGAGGTGAGATAATTGTTGGAAAAAAATAAACATTTTAAGAAAAGCTTTTAAATTATTATTTTCTTCTTTCCTTTGCATCAGGTCAACTCTCAAACTTGACATAACAGCTTCTGGTCAGTAGATGGTGACATTGTACAAGCCAATTGGTTAGACAGCTACTCCTCTGAGCAGCTTCTTTTAACAGGTATGATGTTTGATCTAAATACCATACCAACAGAAGGTCTATTAGATAAAACTAATGGATGCAATGAATGAGAAACATGAATTCTCATTGGATAATTAATTTGACCTCAGGGCTGATCATTCATGACAGCTAAACAGCGTGTTCTTTACTACTATTTTACTAAATATTTTGTATCTTATAAATAATCATTGTGTCAAAACCCAAAATACAGTTCAGTACCCCTGGCCTCAAAACCTAATACAATACTATTGGAAGATGCTTTTTTAAAGACTCATTCTTATGTATTATTATTATTATTATTATTATTATTATTATTATTATTATTATGATTATTATTATTATTATCATCATTATTATTATTGATGACACAAACCAGTGTAGTTATTTGAAGTGATTAAATTCCAAGTTGTTTGGACATTGGAACCCATTAAATGTGTTTGGAATATCGACATGATCAAAGTCTAGTTTGTCAATCTGTTAATATTTAGACAATTTAGCCTACAGATACTGACTGGCAGTGGAGGAAAGTAAACTAAGTACATGTAGGCTACAATTTTGAGGTATGTGTACTGTAGGCCTACTTTACTTGAGTATTTCCAATTTCCAATACTTAATTTACTTCTACTCCACTACATCTCAGAGGCAAATATTGTACTTTTACTCCACAACAATTATTTGAATACTTTAATTACTAGTTACTTTGCAGATTGTGATTATTATTACAAAACATACATTAACCAGAACCACTCTACAAGCTCACAGTACGTCACATTTTCAAATATATATATTTTTAACATTCAATATATACATTTGAAAACATGTGAAATGGAACCTTCTGCATAATGAGTACTTTCTACTTTTGGTACTTGTCTTAAGTACATTTTGAGACCAATACTTTTGTACTTTGTATAAAACTCTGTACGAGTATATTTTGAATTGTGGACTCTTACTTGTGACAGAGTGTTTCTACATTGCAGTATTGATACTTTTACTTTAAAAGAATGTCAGTACTTTTTACACCACCGGATGAGACCAGTCATGGAAGTTCATTTGAGGTGATCCGTTGTCTCCGCCCCACTTGTTAAATGGTTTCCATAGAGACAGGAGTCAACCAGCCAATCATAGCGAGACCATCCCTCCGGGCCATGGGTAGTGTCTTGTGTTCCGGGTGTTGGCCAGTGTTGCCATCTCGGCTTATTTTAAGCGACTTTGGGCTTCTTTTTCTGTAAAGTTGCTAGTAAATATTGGTAGTTGCGTTTTTTTGGGCTTGTTTCTAAAGTGTAGTTGCTTATTTGGGCTTGTTTCCTAATGTTGTTTGAACCAGCTGGTTCTTTTTTTTCATGTCAAGGATCCCCAAATTGATATGTATTTATCTGAACATATTTTATGCCCCATACAAGATTTGTGTTGATAAAATGTTTCAAAAATATTAACATTTTTCATTTTTTTTTTTAATAGCAGATGCATAGGTTTAAATAGCCCTGAAACATGACTGTCATGTGAACCATGGCTAAGGTTTAAAGTGCTCATGTCGATTCTTTTTTTTTTTTTTTCCTAGACCAGGTTGCTTATTTCTCTCACAAAATGTGGCAACACTGGTGTTGGCAACAGCAGCAGCAGCAGCAGTAGGAACACAGCTGGGTCAAAGGCAAGCTTACTGTTAACGACAACAACAACAACAACAACAATAACAATAAAACAGAGAATAAATAACCGTCCATAAGGTGAGTGTAATCTATTGTTGATAAATGTTGCCACCTCGCTTCTGTATAAATCCTGTACCTGCAAAACTGCCTTGGATTACAAGATCTTAGATAATCTTCAAAATAGTGTTTGCTTTTTCTCCTTTTTTGGCCCGTACATCTACATAAACGTTCACATTTCAAATATAAAGTGCTTTCCCCATGGCCACGGATGTTGCAATTATATACGGGCCCTTAGAAGTACCTGTATCTTCCGTATTGTTCAATAAAAAAGCATTGTAATCCAATTGGTGGCCATTTTTTCATAGAGTTATAATGTATCATAGTGCAATTACACCTCCCAACCGATAGGGTCGCGTAGTTGAAAGTGTGGAGAAAATACAAAGAAAATGGCCACCAATCGGATTAAAATGTTTTTTTATTGACACTACAACATATAAGGGTACTTCTTGATGCCCCGAACATAATTGTAACATCCCTGGCGACGGGATAAGCACTTTATATTTGAAAACTGAACGTTTATGTAGATGTACGGAGCAAAGAGGGAGAAAGTACAAACACAATTTTAAAGATCATCCATGACTGTTATACAAATATATGACAGTCATGTATCGGGGCTATGCAGACAGAGTAAAACTCAGAAGAGCAATTTTAAAACTATAGTACATTGGTTGTCAAAGTGGGGTCCGGGCATCCCCAGGGGTCCATGGTTCCAGGGGGTCCCCAGCAAAAGTTAATTCAGCATCACAATCATTTTAACCACTTTATCCATGTTGGCTATTAAAAAATAGCAGATCTACAAGCTCGCAGCACGGCATGAAGTGAGCTTGCACATCTGCTATTTTATAATATTGTTGAAAAATATGGAAAATGTTTTTATTTTATTTAAAAGAAAAAAATATAAAAATCAGATGGGGGTCAGCGGCCCAATCCATATCAATTTGGGGGTCCTTGACATGAAAAAGTTTGTGAACTACTGCTATAGTCTATGTAAATAATATACTTTTAGGATTGTATACTATGGTGACATTGTTCCATAACAGCATAGCCTCAACTCTGGCTGTGACATGAAAGGGAAACAAAACTTGTTTCTCAATCATTTTGTTTTGTTATATTTGCTTTGTCATTAGCATATGCACTGACACCTGGAAAACAACTGTCAAAACATTATGCTCTAGCAACATAAAGCATTGAAGGGGAAAAAAACGCAGTACATAATATTACATTACTGAAGACATACCGTATATATGTTTGCTTTTTCATTTAATTAAATAAAAGTGCATTAGTTTGTTAGAAAGATATAGAACTGTGCTAGTTGGAGGTGAAACAGTTACAGTAATTAATTTAATGAATCAATTTGATCGATAATGACAAATAATCAATAATCAGACATTTAGTAATATAATTGATTAATAATCAATCCATTTTGGGCATGTCATTAGGCGAAAAGTAAAAAAAAAAAAAGTAAATAAAATAATAATAGAGAACCACTGATGTAACAGTCTGAACCAACAAACATGTTCTTAGTCTAAAATATTTGATTGGGTCAAATTACATTTAGGAACAAACACTGGAAGATGTCTACATTTCATTAAGCAATACTAATGTATGCAACACTAGAACATACTCAGTTTACTGGACATTTAGTGTCATTATTGTTTCCTGGACAGACAAAGCAGTGACTCAGGAGGTAGAGCGGCCGCTTGGGAAACGCAGGTTCGATCCCCAGCTCCAGTTACTGTCAAAGTGTCCTTGAGCAAAACACTGAACCCCTAACTGCTCCTGATGAGCAGGTTGGTGCCTTGCATGGCTTCCTCTGCCGTCTGTGTGTGAATGGGTGTGTGAATGGGTAAAAAATGCAAAGCACTTTGGATGAAGGCGCTAATATATAAATGCACCCTTATTTACAACAACATTCCTCCACTGTCCAGGTGAATCCTTACCGCATGATAGGACACTTAATATCCAAGCCATGCAGGGATTCCCTCTCAGCAGAGCAAATCTAGGACATGAAACTCTCGAATTGCACCTTTTAAATTAATGTATATATTTCATGCGCGCGCGTGTGTGTGTTTCTGTGTGTGTATGACGTGCATGTCTTCATGTATAATGTCATTTCTCCTCCTTCTAGGAGAGGACATGAGGAACCAGGGGACAGACAGGACGTTTCAGTACCAGGACAGCCTGCCACCGCTCCCTGTCCCCTCCTTGGATGACACTCTGTCCAAGTACCTGGATGCAGGTAGGAAAGAAACTATCTGGCCCTTTAACCATTTCTTAATGGATGATTTAATAAAATAATGGATCAAATAATCAATCCTTAAATATTTTGGGCATTATATTTTTATGAAACGTTTTTTTTTTTAAGTTTAAAAATATAAATAAATAAAATAAATAGTGAAAATAGCTGATCTACAAACATTAACAACAAGGCAGGAATGCCGTCAGAAAAGGGCTTGAGCCCCGTGAAGCGCTCCGGAGCGAGTTGCTAGTCGATCGAGTGTCCGTGCTGAGTCTGAAGCTTTGGTCTCTTGTGGTTCTTTAAATGTGTCCACCATGTTTCACCTCCAGTTGGACCCTTTGCATCAGAGGAGGAGTACCAGTCCACAGTGGCCACAGTGAGGCGCTTTAAAGAGGGTGTAGGGGAACACCTTCACCTGAAACTGCTGCACAGAGCCCGGAGCAAGAGGAACTGGGTAGGAAACAAACCAGTGTTTCTCGATGTTGGGTCTGCGGACCACCATAGGGTCCAAATTGACCCCTACGGGTCTGTAACTCTGCGAGTAATCTCTCAAGAACAGATTCTGCACTGCGTTGGAATCTGTCGGGGAGGTTCGTCATAACAAGTGCGCATGGGCGTGCCTTCAGATCAGGAAGCGGGCCGCGCTTTACCCAATCAAATGTAGTGGGCGGGATTCACGTGTCCGTCGATCTTTCCCCCTCGAAACAAACCGAAACTAATTTAACAATAACGTCCGCGGAGCAGACAAAACCACGGAAAGATATTCACATTTTAACTTACTCTTTCATCATAGAAACAAGTGGGCTTATAACCAAAACGATCGATGTTCTCTGGGAGAAGTGGTGTTAGTGTTCCGTGTAGAAATATTGTTAGTGGGAATGAAAACATAGTCGCACCAACCGGAAGTGACGCGTTGAAGGCATACAAAACACCGGTTTCCTTTGCGCTCTGGCTCTACGTTTTCTCTCCCGCCCAGAGCCAACAGACATAGAACAAACAGCAGAGGGCGCTGTTTTTCATTTTCAGTTGGCGATGGGTTCCCAGATTGCTCTGAGAGTGAACAAATGGAACCAAATGGACACTGCATCTACCATGACACCAGAATTTAGAATTTTGCTTTTTTTTGTTTTTAAACGGTGGAGCTTTATTTGGCACACATTTGCAGTACTGTTTATGCTGTACACTGAAATATTTTGAGACATCGTTTTTTGATAATTCAAATATCTGGCAATAATCTTTGTGGAGGAGTGCCTGAAGATAGGCCTACTGTGTAGTGAGTTTGTCAATTTGTGTCAGCTGAGCAAAAACAATGTACGAGGAAATCGTTTAAAGCTGTAATCCATAACATTAATGTCATCATCATCATCATCATCATGTATTTAACTCATGACCATGTTCACATGGTATGGAGCACAGATTCATATATATAGACAGTGTGTATACATAACAATATTCATACAGACGTAGCACAAGGCAAGGCATGCATTATTTGAACAGAGGTAGAATGTTTTTCAGAAAAACACCCAATTTACAAATAACTTTTGGCAGATTGCAGTAATAAAATTAATTTCAACATAGATGGGTGAGTTATATAATACCGTGGCAGGTATTTTTGTCTAAAATTCATAATGCTAATATTCTTGCACTCAAACAGAACGTGGAACTCATCCCCAACTCGGTTGTCGTTACATAAATTACATAAAAACCTCTGGCTTCTTTCCAGCCCTTTATATCTGCCAGTAACCTTTGGAATTCTCGTGTTAAACAAATGGCTTCTTTCTAACTTAAACTCTTGTTTGAACTCTGCATAGATGTCACATGATGTCATACCTATTAAGTTCACTTTTCCACGTTTGCAAGAACTGATCTTTCAACCTCTGTTCAACAGTTAGTTTCAACCAGTCAATGTTATTACATTTCTGAGTCCGCTAAAGGTAAGGCAGACCACAGCCATCTAGTATCTGCTTCACTAGTGAGGCCCATGGTGACGCATGTACACCTGTGTTAACCTTAAACAGGTTAAGCAATGGGGCACGGTGGCGCAGTCGGTAGCGCTGTCGCCTCACAGCTAGAAGGTCCTGGGTTCGATTCCCGCCGGGGACGCTGTGGGCGCTTGGGGCGTGTCTTCTCCTCCGCGTCATCAGCGCCCATACCCTAGGTGGGGTTGGCGAAAGGGCCTACTCTGTGTGGAGTTTGCATGTTCTCCCCGTGTCTCCTAGGGTAGTTAATACCCTCACAAAAACATGTAGTAATCCTGGTCGCTATCCCGCCTCCCCCATGACAGCCGGGGCGCCTGATGGAGGAGAAGGGAACTGGTTGGAATAACGTGTTCCTTCCACGCGCTACGTCCAACCAGGGAAACTCCCCCCTGTCAGGTGACAAGAAGGTCAGTTGGCTCTCACGCATTGAAGGAGGCATGAGCTCGGCCCTGACCTCCCTAGGCTGGTGAGGGGAGTGTAGCGCCCAGGATCACTTAGAAATTGGCACCGGGTGAAAAAATAAGGGTTACAAAATTGCGGGATAAAAATTAAAAAAATAAAATAAAATAAAATAAAAAAAATTAAAAAAAACAGGTTAAGCAATTGTTTTTTATCTTTGAATTTTTGCTGCTATGTCGGGGTGAAACCAGTATCAGCTGGTTGGCCGACCTCAGAGATCTGGCTGGAGTGTGGCGGTGAACGAGATCGGCAAGATAGAGAGGAGCCAGCCCATTAAGAGCTTTACAAACACGTTTAAAATACATTCTAAAATGAACAGATAGCCAATGGAGCAAGTCCAGGACCAGGGCGATGTGGTCATACTTTCTGGTACCGGTGAGGAGACATGCAGCTTCATTCTGAACCAGCTACAGGCGATTTAGTGATGCCTGGTCAATACCGTCATACACCGTAAAGAGTTGCAGTTATCAAGCCTAGATGATTAGAGCGGCCATAGCGGAATAATAGGTAGTTAACCCCTAACAGCTCCCCCCTGTGCTAACTTGAGAAGCACTCAGCTGGATGAAGCTGAGAATGTAATTTCCCCCATGGAATGAAATAGTTATTGTATAGCATGAATTACTGTCTCAAGCTGTTTCTGGGGGAGATAAGCCGTTACCTGTCTTGACCCCGAGCCCCCCCACAAGAGCACCAAAATGCCTACTGCTGGGCTATATCAGTGAATTGAACATAATGTGATGTTATGCTGTTTGCTTTTTTTCAGTTGGAGGAGTGGTGGTTGGACAAAGCATATCTGGAGGTGCGTTCAGCCTCTCAGCTCAATGTGAACTTCGGGGGTCCCGCTCCCTTCCTGGAACACTGCTGGCCCCCCATGGAGGGCACCCAGCTACACAGGACCAGCATCAACACCTGGCACACACTGCAGTACTGGGAGATGATCCGCACGTAAGACACACACACACACACACACACACACACACACACACACACACACACACACACACACACACACACACACACACACACACACACACACACACACACACACACACACACACACACACACACACACACACACACATTTGAATTCTTTATTTATGTCCACATAAATACAAGGTCTAAAGGACACAAATACTGGTAGTGCAGTTTGACACTGTGGGTTACTACGGCATACGTGCCGACAAAGGCAATCATAGTTACAGTTATGCACACATGTAGGGCCAAACAGTCAGTATACAGCTTAAGGGTACAGATAGCAGCGCCGTCTCCAAATAGCGCGACTGCCAATGATAGCTGACACTGAGCAATATTTTGCTAGCTGTTTGGCTCTTCTCTTTGAGAGACCAGCCATCTGAAGGCCTCTAACAACGAGCTTATGAACATGGCCAAGGCTGCCAAATATGAAAACTAAAAGTTTACAGTTGTAGCCCAGTTGCGACATGGTCTGCTCTAGCAGTTGATATTTCACCACCTTAGTTATAAAGGCTTCTTCTAGGCTGTGGTCAAACGTACAGCCAACCTCTAAAATGAGAACCTCTCTACTATTCTCATCAACAACAACAATATCGGGGGTGTTTGCTGCTATATCAGAGAACATTGAGACATCACTACACAGATTGAACATACTCGGCTTCACAGTGGAGTGCTTATACAGCATTGGTGCAGGTGACCTGAATGTGGAACACACACACACACACACACACACACACACACACACACACACACACACACACACATACATGCAGACATACACACCTTTAATTGATTGTTTTTTGTGTGTCTATGTTTTGTTTGCTACATTGTGTGTGTGTGTGTGTGTGTGTGTGTGTGTGTGTGTGTGTGTGTGTGTGTGTGTGTGTGTGTGTGTGTGTGTGTGTGTGTGCGTGTGCGTGCGTATTAGGGAGAGACTGCCACCTCATAAGACTGGTAATAATGTAGCATTTGACATGGATCAACACAGAATGCTCTTCTGTACCTGCAAAATACCTGGACTCACTAAGGACAAAGTACTGAACTACTTTAAGACTGGTAACTCACGCACACACACACACACACACACACACAAACACACACACACTCGCCTGAGATAGAATTAAAACACTCACCAGAGTTGTGCGAATTTCAAAATGTTAAAACTGTTTTAATCTACTTTAAACAAATGTTAAAATCTGAATTAAATTTAAAAAAAATCATATCGCATTGAATTGAATCAAGTTGCACCGAATTGTATCGCAGCAAATCGTTTTGTATTACATTGTATCGTGATTCGTACCTGAATCGCATCGTAGCCCAAGTATCTGGATACATATCACATTGTCTTATAAGAGGCAGGTGCACACCCCATATGAAAGCATTTTGTTTGTTCCACATGTTGTTGTTGTGTGTGTGTGTGTGTTCCAGAGAGTGAAGGTGTGTGTCCCTCTCACGTGGTGGTCATGTGTCGAGGACGTATCTTCACCTTTAACACACTCTGTGAAGGTCACATCCTCACTCCACCAGAAATACACAGGTATATAATGTCTACATTTCACCGTCGCGGAATGAAAAGAACAAACAAGAGAGAATGCAAATAAACAGACCACTGGGTTCAATCCTGAGAGCAAATTGAACTCTGGAGAGTGTAGAAATACACCTGTAAGAGTTAGTCGTACTCTCTCTTTCTGTGTGTGTGTTTGTATTACTATTTTTTATTACTT
Source organism: Gymnoscopelus braueri (assembly GCF_963280865.1). Classification (NCBI taxonomy): domain Eukaryota; kingdom Metazoa; phylum Chordata; class Actinopteri; order Myctophiformes; family Myctophidae; genus Gymnoscopelus; species Gymnoscopelus braueri. The sequence goes on along the minus strand of NC_137605.1, from coordinate 8,618,250 downwards.
TGAGGACCAAATGTCCCACAAGTATAGTAGACTTTGAGAAATAGACATCGTGAGGACCATTTTCCTGGTCCTAACAAGAAAAGATTTAGTTTTGTCATTAAAAAACATTTTTAGAGTTAGGTTTACAATTAGGAAAAGATTCAGGTTGGGTTTTAGGATTAGAAAATTTGAGGTTAGGTTAAGGGATTAGATACAGAGTTAGTTACGCCTGATTTACACTTAGCTGCGTGCTGGTGTCTCGCACCGAAAAATTGCCGATCTACAAGCTCACAATGCGTCGCAGCGCGACGCATTGTGAGCTTGTAGATCTGCAATTTTCCGGCTTTAGTCTTACGGTACATGACAAAGAAATTGTAAATGTGGCATTAAAAAAAAATCACTGTCCTAGAACGTTTATGTCCACACAAGTATAGTAATACAAACCTGTGTGTGTGTGTGTGTGTACTGTGTAGACAGCTGAGCTATGTGAAGGAGTTCTGTGACAGGCATCCAGAGGGAGAGGGAGTGGCTGCCCTCACCTCAGAGGACAGGACGCCATGGGCCAAGGTGACGACCTCTCACTGTGTACACAGATCACTGTTTACCCTTTACGGCAGCCGTTCCCTACCTGTGGGCCGCTGTGAGGATATTGCAAGTGGCTCCCCAAATAATTGGCAAAACACTAAGATTGTATTGATAATATAACATTAACTCATTCACTGTCAAGGACGACTTATGACGACTTTGTCGTTTTCAGTGGTTTTCAACCAGATGGCGCTGTTCTCTATCACCTGAGTGACCATTTTCACCCTCAAGTCAAACAGATCCAGGAGATCGAAAGATCCCCCCCCCCCATCCATTTCCTGTTTAGCGTTTTTGGGGAAATCAGCTGTATCTTGAGTTCTCTTTTTTCCCCTGCATTTTGGCACGCTATATTCAACAGCCTGTAAACAAGGGAAGGGAAGGTCGTGGTGAGGGTTTTTTTTCTTTCTCGTGGCAGCACAGTGATACCCTCCGTGCTTAGCAACCGTCGGGCGATCGATCATAGGTTGATATAAATATTCTGTCATCAGTTGAAAAGTGTAAGAAAAACGAAAGTCGCTGGCAGTGGCAAACGCAGCCAGAAACTAGAAAAAGTGCTCCTCGGAGCACAAGTCTCCGCCAGGTCAGGTAGGTTATTATGGCCTCCTGGTGGCGCTATAATAGGCCAATGTGAAAAGGGTGCCATTTGTTCCTCAACGTAGTGCAAATGTGCATTCAAAGTTTCACTGCAATCGGACGCTGCGTTCATGATTTGCGGCATTTTGTTCAAAACGGGCCACTCCTGCAAACATTACATGTCAATGTTAGCCAATCAGGATGGAATATGAAACCGTCTTGATCACATGACTATAGAGATCATGTGTACCGATTTGCTTGAAATTTGGATCAAATCTGAAGGCTTAATATCAAAAAAATTGTTTTACATAAGTCTGCCTCCTGGTGGCGCTATAAAAGGCGAATGTGAAAAATGCAGGGCAAAGGTTTTTCCTTGGCCTCTAGAGAGTGTGCATACAAAGTTTTACACTGATCGGTGCAGTTATAGATGGGTTTCCGCGCGACGTCATCACAGAGCAGAGTGCGCAATGTGCGCATGCGCGGGGGAGAACGAACCGGAAGCGCCATTCACTCTATTGTTATTTTCGGGATTTAGATAGGCATAATGCTGCTATTATAGGCATAATAGGCATAATGCTGCTATTATATACAAACAGATCCAACTTCCGACAAATCATTTTTATTGAGTAAAGAAGATATTACAAACTGCATCATTTAATCTACTTTCATTAAACCTGGTGAAGACCATTTATTTTAATGAATGTACAATGGCCAGAGATGCTGCGGGTAATAGCGCCCTCTACAGGCTCATCCCGCCACTGCGCGCGCATCATCCTCTCATGTTTACAAACAGGAAACCCATCTATACTGTAGGTAAAAACACGAATCGGCCTGTTACAGCGCCACCATGAGGCTGATTTGAACATTTTCAAATGGCATTTCTTCCTCGGCCTAATGGGATTGTGTGTGCAAAATTTCACGGAAATTGCATGCTGTGTTCATGATTTGAGGCATTTTGTTAGAAACTGAATACTCCTGCAAACTTTGAAAGGCAATTTTTGCCAATCAGGATGGAATATGAAAAATCTGAAATGAGCCGTTTCTTTTAATGACTATAAAGATGCTGTGTTTTTGGCCAAAATCTGTAGGAGTACTGTCCAAAAATTTGTTTTGCACAAATCGGCCTCCTGGTGGCGCTATAAAAGGCCCATGTGAAGAATTTGGAGCAGAGGTTCTGCTCTGGCAGCCAGGGAGTGTGTGTGCACAGTTTCGCTGCGATCAAGCCAACGGTGCCAGAGATTAGCTGTACACAAAATGACAGAATGACGGACGGACACACGGACACACACACGGACGACGGACGGACAGGGGCGAAAACATACTCTCGCCATGCCTTTCGGCCTGGCGGAGACAATAAGTCTGGCAGTGAAGGAGTTAATATTAATTTAAAAAAAGAATAATGTAAAAACAAAAAAGGCCTGGCACTTCTTTTCCTTAAAACCTTGAATACTGAGTTGTCATCGAGATACAGATAAATAGGAACTTTAAGTATACTACATTCCATTGTGATTGATTGATTGATTGATTGATTGATCATTAAAATAAACTGAGGCTCTGAAAATGCAAGTCGCCCACCCATGTGACCACTTACTGTAGATGGGTGGGCGAGTTTAAATGTACGTGAAGTAATAAGGGCAATAAAATAAAAATAAAATAAAATAAACGCTCTAGTGTGTGAGGACCTTTTATTCTACAGCCTGGACTGTACTGTGTTGTCTCTGCAGGCCAGAGAGTGGCTGATCAGTATTGATCCCATCAATGAGAATCTTCTGGAGACCATTCAGAGCAGCCTGTTCATCATCTCTCTGGACCAATCACAGCCCTCTGCCACCCCACTGGACTACACACAGGTACACAACTCACACACACTCCATTTTAACCATGTTAGACTCACTGAAAACAATGAGTGACAAACCTGGGGACTGATATTGTCCTTCTAAAGCGTGAGGGGGGCGTGATTTTCATTTATTTGATACTTTTCAAAACAAAATATATAAATAAGAAAGAAAGTAATTGAAAAAACACAGCTAACTCACACATTAGAAGGACAATATCAGGGGCGTGACGAATACCGTATGTCCAAATATTGAATCAAGCAACTTACTGTAATTTTTTTTTTTTTAATGTGTTTTAAAGTGGAAAAACCCCTTTAACCCTCAGATAATCCACCAAGCACTGGCAGGTGATCCTACCATCCGATGGGGAGATAAGTCCTACAACAGCCTCTGCTTCTCTAACGGTACATTTGGATGCAACTGTGACGTGAGTCCATGACGTGTTGTGTGTGTGTGTGTGTGTGTGTGTGTGTGTGTGTGTGTGTGTGTGTGTGTGTGTGTGTGTGTGTGTGTGTGTGTGTGTGTGTGTGTGTGTGTGTGTGTGTGTGTGTGTGTGTGTGTGTGTGCATGTATGTTTAGTTTGTTGTCGTTTGTCTGGCATCGAATCGTCCCTTCACACCGAACAGATACAAATAATCAGATAATTTAAATCGGAATACTGTAGACGCACAGCTGTTTTTTTCACGTTTTTAACATGATGTGTGTGCGTGTGTGTGTTTGTTTGAAGTAGACTGTATCTCACGTGCTGTGTTTGAATAATGTAGCTCACGGTTGTTAATGTCATCTCTGTCTGTCTGTCTGTCTGTCTGTCTGTCTGTCTTAGTGCTACCATAATGTACACTGTGAAAATCTAAATGACATATTCTTAATACATTTGTACTGTGCAAATAGCTGAATAGGATGGGTATAGGTCTACGTTACTGTATTTTAACATCAGTCGGTCATAATGGTGAGCCATAATATTATTTTCTGAGGTGGTAAAAAGGTTGAGAACCACTGCGGTAGACTTCAAGAGGTCTTTTTACTTTAACTTTTCAAGTACATTTCAGAGCCTGTACTTTTGTACTTTTACTTGAGTAATTAGTTGAATGAGTACTTTTACTAAAGTCGCTTTTTACATAAGTAAATGTATCTGAGGCTACTTCTACTTTAAGTGAAGAAAGTGAGTAGTACTTTTACCATCTCTGCTGAGTATTGTTTTCTCAATTCTAAACTTGAATTGTTTAATTTCTTATGAAGAATAAGAAAATAAATATGAAACATTTGTTACCCATCTCATCACCATATGTCTAGTAGGCTACGACTGTAATGACCATAAAGTAACCTCCTTAATAATAAATGTAATTTGTAATGATAGACACTGTAGTCATAGCATAGACTGAAGTTGGAAAGGCTCTGCCCAGTGCCTGTGTCAGCACCGATCGTGCTGGCGGTGGCACGTGCACCAAACGCACGTGCGCGTGAACGCACCCAATATTGTCCGATTAATGTTGAGGGGGGGCCTTTGATTTGGTGTAGTTCCACGGCCCTGAGGGGCCTTAATGCGGCCCTGGTTATGAATGTGGAATATAGGTTTGTTATACGATGGAGCTGGCTCTGACTACACAACGTAGGTCCTAGTCAGACTCAGGACCTGCGTTATGAACGGTACTGTAGGAGATCAGAGCCGCGGAATGTTCAATTGTTAATTTAATCGGGTAAATTCTTATCGATAGTCGATTATCTGTTAACATCCCTAATGTATGCACAGTTTGCATGTGCATGTATGTTTGCACAGCATGCATTGTGAGCTTGTAGGTTGGTTATTTTAAACACCACACATTATGGGCATAAAAGCGACACAGACAGACAGATGGGTACAACAGGTACTCTGACAATGGGCATGCATTGTCAACTTGCATCGATCCACTTGTGTGGTCCCCTTCCTTATACTGTATTACTATGTGTGTTATTATTTTGCAGCACGCACCATATGACGACATGGTGATGTGTTATATTACATTGTGTTTATATGTTATCATATCACATTGTGATATTATATTATATTATATCATTGCTGTTGGGCAGAAACCAGCTATCTCTATATTTCAACTTTTTAATATATTTTTTATAAATCAGTGCTATTGAACACACTTTACGTCTGTGTGTGGGTTTTACAAATATTGAACCAATGAAAAGTATTAAAAAGCGCTTCTGACTAAACCTCCTAACTCCATTGGATCCTCAAACTGTCGGTCAAACCACCTAACTCCAACATGTGGAGATATAATCATTGATTAGAATGACGGAGTCCGACGGAAAAAAAGACCTATCTCCACACTAATGGTCAAAAACCTCCTAACTCCACTTGAGCTGTATTTGGGTAAAGTGATTGTGGTGGAACTTTGCACGCACATTCGCACTACGTTGAAGAACAAACGCCACCCTTTTCACATTGCCCTATTATAGCGCCACCAGGAGGCCGATTCTTATTTTTTATATTACTCCTACACATTTTGTCCAAACATCATGCAAATCAGTACACATTATCTCTATAGTCAAGTGATCAAGATGGTTCCGAATTTTTATATTCCATCCTGATTGGCAAATTCAGAACATTGCTGGCCCACAATAACCTACCTGACCTGGCGGAGACCTGTGCTCCGAGGAGCACTTTTTTTTTTTTTTTCATTTCCTGAAAAGTTAATATTTTGGACATAGCTGGTTTCTGCCCGACAGCAGAGATATTATATTACTTTTTTAATTATATTACATTGTGTTGCAGCACGCACCATATGACGGCATGGTGATGGTGTCTCTGTATGATTATATTGACAAGCAGCTGAAGGCAACAGATGGAGTCTGGAAGGTAAGATATAACTCAAAGCTTGTGTTTATATTTGTGCCACAATTCACCCTCAATATTAGTTAATAATTGAGTATTCATATTAATGTGCTTCACTACGTAAACAGACACCATATAAAAAGCTGTGTATAGCTGAGCTGGCCATTTTCGGCACCCTCTGGTGGCCAGATTAGACATGACATGCTGTCCTGCAGAGAACCAGACAGCCTCATTACAATAGTTTTGCATTCACTTTCAAACCTGGACGGTATTCCATCTGTGCTTAAATGAAAAAGTCCAGTTTTAGTTAACGTGTGTGTGTGTGTGTGTGTGTGTGTGTGTGTGTGTGTGTGTGTGTGTGTGTGTGTGTGTGTGTGTGTGTGTGTGTGTGTGTGTGTGTGTGTGTGTGTGTGTGTGTGTGTGTGTTGTTAACAGGGCACAGACACGGTGAGGCCCATGTCTTTCCCAGAGGAGTTGGTGTTCACTGTAGACGATGCAGTTAGGAGGGACATCAGCCAGGCTAAACAACATTACCTGGACACGGTAAACCATTGATCAATGTTAAACAATGCATCCGTGTCCCCAAAGTTAAACAACAATATATGGACACAGTGAACTATTGACCAGTGTCCCAAACTTTATGTCCCAGACACATTATAATTTAAGTTGTAAATAAGCTGTTGTATCAGTAGGGACTCTTTGTGTAAAACCAGTGGTCCTTGAGGTTTTTATTTTAGATCATTTTACGATCTCAAGAGTTACATTATTGTTAAACATCTGCAATACTTATAAATAAGTGTTATTTTGATCAACGTTTGCCTGTTCTCTCTCCTATGGCACCAATAATACTGCATGGAATTGTGGAAAAAATCATATCCAACGACGACAACATATTCTAAGTCTTGGGTCTGAGAGGCTAAATCTCATCAAACGGTGGTCCGTGGCTTAAATGCAGAATAAATAATGGCCTTTAATATGAAAAGAGTTGAAAACCGCTGTTGTAAAACACTACAGGATGTGTAGAATGAGTGCATATGAATGTACAGTACCTTACACATCACTGCTGTGTATTCTGTAAAGACCCATTTATACTCTACGTTAAATAATTAATTACTCTTGTGTTCATTTCTTCTGTCTTTCTGCGCGTTTTCTGAAATAAGAAATTGACGCATCCACAAGGTGCAACAGCGCACGGAACAGTATAGGGTCAGTAGTGGTAGCCTGCAAGACTGACACACCAAACAGTACATATAGCAGGGCCGGAATTTCATGTAGGCCATGGCCGCTCTGGCCCTTCAGTTTGGCCTTCTGCCTCTCAAAGAAATCATTGTTTTATTTCATGGCCTTCCTGCCCTGGTGTTTGGCCTTTGTGCCTTCAAAAATGATGGAATTCTAGGCTATGTCTACACAGTGAATAAGACCTATGATAAAGACACATGTAGGCCCAAATGCAATTGTTTCGTTGGCCTATCCCGCCCTCTGGTGGATGAAATGGTTGAATCTCCATTCAGATTAAGTACGGAGTGACGTATATGAGCAACGCCACTTGCATTCTGAACGTTTATGTATATATATAGAGTATGTATCCGTACATATAAAATGGGGCGTAACCTGAACTTGACAGTGGCCCCCCGGTTCTCTGTGTGGTTGAACAGACCCAGGACCTGCAGGTCGTGTGCTACGCTTTCACCTCGTTTGGAAGAGCTGCCGTCACACAGAGGAAGCTCCACCCAGACACGTTTATCCAGCTGGCCATGCAGCTGGCCTACTACACCATGCATGGAAGGTACCGGACAGTATAGTTCTGCTGTGTCTCATGTCTTTTAACCCCTTTTTAAAGCATAAGCAAGTGTCATTTTAGATTTTAGCTATAGATATAGCACATTGGTGGTTTATACTTTGTCTATTCAAAAATAGCAGATATACAAGCTCATAGCGCGTCACTTCGTTCCGCGCTATGAGCTTGTAGATCTGCTATTTATATATAACATTTTTAACTCAAATCTTTGCTTCTTCGGTCCCTGGAACAAATTATTTTGAGATGGGGGTCTGCGGCCAAATACATGTAATTTTGGGGGTCCTTGACATGAAAATGTTTGAGAACCACTGTCATAGAAACATATGTTTTTCAGAAAACTGATTTAGAAGACATTTGCAGAATCGGCCTCAGGTCTTTAATGGGTTAAGTACACATTTGTCAAGGCAAGTTTATTTGTGTAGCATATTTCAACAACATGGCTATTCAGAGTGCTTTACATTGAACATTAAGACCTTATATTAAGACCTTATATTAAGACGGAGCATTGAGAGAGTGCAAGAAAAACAACATTAGAAATGGACATTTGAATGCCCAAAAAAACATACATGTTCCTGCTCCTTCTCTCAGACCTGGCAGCTGCTATGAGACGGCAATGACCCGTAGGTTTTATCATGGGAGGACTGAGACCATGAGGCCTTGTACTCTGGAGGCCGTGACCTGGTGCCAGGCCATGCTAGACCCCACATGCACTGTAAGTACCAAGGCGCGTGAAGCTTGGAATTCACGGTGAACTTTGGCAGAGCAGCAACCGATAGGAAAGAAGCATTGCGGCTGACCGGACATGGCGGCCATTTTGCTTGTAGTTTTCTTTCTGCGAGGACACGCAATCCAACTTAAGTCAAACAACGCACCAGAAAATCGACACTCATGCCAGCACCGCACACAACCGGCAGTACAACATGGGAAATTGACGCGTCTGAAACCTTGGCTTGCGTTGCCTACGTGCTCCTATGTATGAAGCATTTGTGACCGGGCCCTAAGTGTACATATTTTGTTTAATATAAATACATTAATAATAATTTGCATTGTGTATAAATAAACACTCAAATATTCAGTGTTAATTTAACTCAGAGAGAAATGTTATATAGTGCCTTTATCAAAATATTTAATTCACACACACATTCACACACCGATGGCGGAGGAAACCATGCAAGGCACCAACCTGCTCATCACGATCAGTTGGGGATTCATTGTCTTGCTCAAGGACACTTCGACACTAACCCAGGGGAAGCCGGGAATCAATCTGATTCCCAAACGGCCGCTCTACCTCCTGAGCCGCTAATGCCCACGTATATATATCATTTAGAACCAAATGACCCTTGAAGATCCATTTGGTTCTTTTTAGACTCTCTCAGAGTTAACTCTCGTAAGGATCCGTTTGGTTCCATTAGTACACCCTCTGAGTTAAATGAAGGCAGATGTTTGTACTGTGTACCAAACAGTTGTGTTGATGTTTTTGTGTCAGATGGAGGCCAGGAGGAGAGCTCTGCTGCTGGCTGTCAACAAACACAACAAACTGATGTCTGAAGCCCGGAATGGACGAGGTCAGTATATGTGTTACTGTATGTCTCTGTAGAACAGTGGTTCTCTTAAGATTTTCATCTCAAGGACCAACAAACTGATTGGCAGCGGACCCCCATCTGAAAAGATTTCGTGCCAGGGACCCCCATAAGAGAAGATTTGTGTACATTTAAAAAAATAATATTCATCATCATTTCTCTAACTTTTTCTATTCTAAAATAGCTGATCTACAAGCTCACAACGTGTCACAATGCAACGCGTTATGAGCTTGCCTTGTAAATCGGCTATTTTCGAATAGCCACATGATAAAATAGGGTGGAATGCATGCCCCACCCAGTTATGCTGTACTAACTAATTTCCGCCTCAATGTCCCCTGGGGGTCCCCGGACCCCACAAGAGTCTGGGCATTTTACCTTTTATTTTCTTACTGTTTGGATAAATTAGTACCTTTGTTGTAACCTGTTTCGTAACCATAATGAGTAAAATGCCTGGACAACTTTTTTGTTACTCAGTTCTTAAAAATGGATTTTGGAAAAAATTATAATAAAAATAAATAAATAAAATAAATCATGGCACAGGAGACATGGGTTTAACATCAGGACTTCGGTACTCTTTCCCCAGAATGTGCTGGGTCAGTCTCTACCCAGAATGCACTGGGCCTTTTTGTGTTATCCTTTTAGCACAACCTTTGACTACTACCTATACTGTTAATAATCATGTTAATGAAGTCTTCAATCAATCAATCACAGCATTGATACACACCTGTGTTTGTTAAATTAAAACTCCCCATTTTATGCGTCGGTGTTACAGTGTTTACCTGAAGGGGCGAGCCATATAGAAGATTGTTTGTCTGTATGTCCCCTGTGTGCGTGCGTGCGCGTCTTTTTTTTATTAACCACGTATCCTATATCATAACATATCAACATGTCTGACATTTTTAACAAGCCAAACCAAGTGGAAATGTGTTGAGAATTCAGCGAGTTAAGATGATTTTAATAGTGGAGAGACCTCCTGCTTCAATAGACAGGCTGGGGTATACAGTGCATGCATTAGAAGGCACGGCTTTCCCCACAAAATATGGCGGCCGCGATGACACGTCGCTCCAATTAACCGCAGCCATATATATCGCTGTTGTCGGGCAGAAACCTTGTATCCCCAAGTTTTTGGACATAGGAGTTTTCCACCCGACAGCAACGATATCTGTGACAAACGTTTCAGAGAGAACAGGATGTTGTCGCTCATATAATAATCTTGCAAAAAAAAAAAAAAATCTGCAAAATGTCTTCTAAATCCTAAAGTTTTCTGAAAAACGTATGTTTCTATATCAGTGGTGCTCAAACTTTTCCATGTTAAGGACCCCCAAAATTATATGTATTTGGCCGCTGACCCCCATCTCAAAATATTTTGTTCCAGGGACCCCCAGTAGCAAAGATTTGAGTTAAAAATGTTCGCTTTAAAAAATATATATATTCAAAGATTTGCAAAATTTAAAAAAAATAGCAGATCTACAAGCTCGTAGCGCGGCACTCGGTGCCGCGCTATGAGCTTGTATATCTGCTATTTTTTTTTATAGCTCAAGTGTAAAATAATGTTTTTTTAGCTCAAATCAAAAAGTGACACAGATGCGTTCCAGGTCTTAATGGGTTAATGTTCCCAGGGTTTGACAGACACCTGCTTGGCCTGTCCCTGATTGCCAGGGAGGAGGGACTTCCTGTGCCAGATCTATTCCTGGACCCACTGTATACCCAGAGGTCAGTGTTGGAAAGTAACTAAGTACATTTACCAAAGTACTGCACTTGCGTAAAATGTTTAGGTAGTTTGCTTTACTTGAGTATTTCCTTCAATGCTTCCACTCCAGTACATCTCAGAGGCAAATATTGTGCGTTCTGCTCCACTACAATTATTTGAAAACTTAAACACATTGCAGATATAAATTATTAATACAAAACATACGTTAACCACTTAAGTCCTATTTTATAATTCAGCTACTCAAAAATAACCGATCTACAATGCCTCACTTTGCGATGCGTTGTACATTGTTTTTTTAATAATTATTTTTTAAAGTTTGATACATTTTGAATCTTTTTTTGGTAAGTATATTGTGATGCCAATACTTTCAAATTTTGAACGCAGGACTTTTACTCGTAACTCCAGTCATAAGTATTTCAATATTGTTGCATTGCTACTTTTACGTTAAAAAAATCAGTGAGAACTCTTACAGGATAAACAAGTGAAATAGAAGTGATGACACAAACAAATGAGCAGACAAAATTGGAGCTGTAAAATGTAAGATGAAGCTGATAAATGGGTACTCTGAATGAAACTAGCAACCCACCTGAAAATACATTTTCTGTTTATTAAAGAGCTGGAGACACAGGACTGTTACTGAACAAACACTTTATAGCAATGATTACTATCAGAATATAGAGCTTTAACTTTTTTGACAAAAACATAGCAATTTCTTTAACTGGTTGGCTGTACAGTATGTACTGTAGAACAATACATACAGTACATCAATTGTTTCACCTATAATTACAAAATAAGGATAGATTATTAATTAATTGATCCTTCTGTTATCAGTGACCAATATCATCATCAGCTTGCCCAGCACAAGGTTATTGCATTGACAACACATCTCAATGTGACAAACAAATTATGTTTTTTTCCATCATCATTATCCTCATCTGAAAGAATGTCCTTGTGGAATCACTCGCTTTTGGCTCTGCATTTAGAGGCTCCTCAAAACAAACAAAGGTGTTAGTGGGTCCTGTTGAAGACGGACATGGTCAAAACATTTGTTTGGGCTCTTAAACCCAGTGTGTGGACCGCTTAACTTCTCTTTAAACCATGCATGTGACATGTTTATTACAGCGGTGGAGGGGGTAACTTTGTGCTGTCCTCCAGTCCTGTGGGTCACACTACAGTTCTGGGCGCTGGAGCTCCCATGGTGCACCACGGCTATGGTGTCTTCTACCGTATCACAGACGACAGGTGGGTGGACAGTTCAGTGATTCTTTTTCATCTCTGGGAACCCATTCTGTGCTATAAAATCCTCTGTGTTAATTGAGGAGGGAACACTTGGAACCAACTGGAAATTTTCGGGTCCATTTGGTTCCATCTGTACCTTCTCAGAGTTACAGATCCGTACCTATTCAAGGACCCTTGGGGTTCCCCGGACCTTGAGAACCAGTGGGTGAAAACCACACATATTTATTTTATGACCCATTTAGTAACGGTCTAATACATTTACCAAATATTTATGTAAAGTATTTTTTCCATATGTAATTTTTTGGTGTGAATATGAATTCATAATCTCAGATCTGCCGTTTCACCATCCCTCCATATTTAGTCAAGGCTGTTGTCATCAAATCATGTCATCAGAATGATGTCAGATCCACAGTCAAGCCACGCCTTCATTAGATGTGGTCTTGTTTTTGTGATAGTTGTAGCTAATGATGAATCCTACCTATCCTGTTACCACAACCACAAAAAGAAAACCTTTTTTTATAACCCTAGAGGGACATACGGTACGTGCAATGATGTTTTTTGACATTGCTGACATGTCTGCATTTTGTGGAGAAATACATAGAACACATACAGTATTTTGCAGTGTGCCCCCTATGTACTATGGGTTGAGGCCTCTAGAAGGGGGTCTTGGAGTCTGTGTACAATTACAATTTTGCTTAACTGTGAGATTGTTGTAAGCAGAGTAAACATGAACTCTAGTCAACAAACAAGGTAAATAGTCACATAAGTAGAGTGCAGAGAGAATAATGTACTGTAGTGCTTCAAAGAAACTAGGATACTAGGTAAACAATGAACCTAGCATCTTTCTAAACAACGTGCATTTACATTACATTACAGTCATTTAGACGCTTTTATCCAAAGCGACTTGCAATAAGTGCATTCAACATAGGTAGGCAAGGAAACTACTAATCACCAGAAGTCTTTAGAACATGGTAGAACTGGCTGATTATACATTACACTTTCTCTTTCTTTAATTCAGGATGGTGGCTTCTGTCACAGCGTGGAAATCACACCCACAGACAGATGCAGAGCGGTTCTACCAGAACCTGTGTACCTCCTTACAGGACGTTCTACACCTAGCAACCACCTCACAGCTGTAACTGACCCCCTAGCACCCACCTCACAGCTGTAACTGACCACCTAGCAACCACCTCACAGCTGTAACTGACCACCTGGCCACCACCTCACAGCTATAACTGACTCCCTAGCACCCACCTCACAGCTGTAACTGACCACCTAGCAACCACCTCACAGCTGTAACTGACCCCCTAGCACCCACCTCACATCTGTAACTGACCACCTGGCCACCACCTCACAGCTGTAACTGACCCCCTAGCAACCACCTCACAGCTGTAACTGACCACCTAGCAACCAACTCACATCTGTGACCACCTAGCCACGATCTCACAGCTGTAACTGACCACCTAGCCACCACCTCACAGCTGTAACTGACCACCTAGCCACCACCTCACAGCTGCAACTGACCACTCAGCCACTATCTCACAGCTGTAACTGACCACCTCAGGAATAAAAATGATTGATTGATTATTAATGTACATACTGTACATACATATGAAGAGAGATCATTTTTGTGAGGATTTGAGACGTAGGCATGGACTTGAAGGCTTTTGGTCAGGCTTGACAACTTTACCTGATGCATAAAACACACTTCCTTGTGACTACAATTCAAGACTTACTTACTGCACACAATCACATGTGCACTGGATAGCAATTTAAATGAACGAGTTAAAGCTGAAATCCAGGATGCATTTTGATAAATGCATTATTTTAATCAGTAGTAGCACCGATCAGAGTACTACAGCACATCATGCAAAGGTTGGCCAATCAAATGTGTGTGGGTCTGTATCCTTCTATGCATTTATAGGTTAGTCTTTATGCTTTTTATGGAGCCCCAGTTTGTAAAAGGAGGATAACTTTCATAAATAACTATAAATCTTATGGTTTAGGAGAAATGGCATATTTATTTATGCCCTAGACATTCAGGATTTTCAACTCAGAAAAGCTCAATTCATAAAAATAAAATCTATGCATTTTGTTACATAATATATGCTCTGTAATTTGTCTCATTTGCTGTAGGTTGGCTTTACTTTACTTTATTTGTTTATTTAGACGGGACACCGCATATTAATGAACAGTACATATAAATATATTCCGTAAATACATTGGATTTCGCAAACATGCTAATTTATATCCGCAGTCCCCACAAAAAAAAATATAAAAACAGACAGACAGTGGAGTAGATTACACAGGGAAAACAGAGCATAAAACGTAAATAGATTTTACAGAAAATCTTGGATTTTATTGTTTGTAGATATTGAGTAGAACCTTCGTAACATATTCTACAACATCAGCACCACTGCAGATTATGCTCTGTCTACTCAATCAGCCTCCAGCATTCCAAGTCGGTCAATATTCTTTGGAACAGAATGGCTGTTGGTATCAAAACTGCAATTGCACATGCTGGGAAACTTCCATCTGCTGAAGACCGCATGGGAAATGGTACGAATGGTCGTTGATGAAATGAGGCCGATTGAGTTACAGGTACTGTAGGTCAGTGGTTCTCAACCTGTGGGTCGGGTCCCCACATGATTTTTGGGGGTCCCCAGATTACAGTGAAGTGACAATTTAAGGACTTTAAAGCCCTTTTTAATACCTAAAAATGTTCTGCATCAAAATGTATCAACAAACTATACTATAAAAACTGGTCAAACATTGGCCAAATTGTCAAATAATATAAGAAAGAGGCAAACATTTTGAAAGCATTTATCTGTGGAACCGAGGCAAACAAAATTGAATGCCTCAACTGCTACAATTCCAAGTGCTTGTCAGGGTGGGGGGTCCCCAGTTCAAATATGATTCTTTTGGGGGGTCGTGGCCTGAAAAGGTTGAGAACCACTTCTGTGGGTGATATATTTTAGTTTAAAAAGAAAAAACCCGGAGACCCCTACTGAACAAACCCTCTATAGTAAGTATTGCTATCAGTATATACAGTAGCCTACAGTTATTATTTAACACTTATCTTAAAAAAGTATCCCCCAAAATTCAACTGCAAAAAGGTGCTTTAAATCTATTATGATTCACGTAAAGAATGCCCTACAAACTGCCTACAAAAAACATATATGGCACCACACATGTTATATTGCAATAAGATACAAATAATAGTGAATCTTTAACTACAAACCTGCTCAACAGAAGGGGGCAGCAAAAAACAGACTGGTAACACTTTCTATAACCCCACACCCCTGCCAGCAGAACCTCCTAAAACTATACTTAAACCTGTCCCAAAGCTAACATAAAAGTATACAGTGCACAATTACAATAACCTTTATTTGTTTTTTGCAAAAACAATAAATGGTAATTTATTATTTTTAAACTTAGTCCCCAACTGTATTTCCTATTTTCACCAATGAGGCCAGGCTGGGCTGAGTTGCCACTACACTGTCACTTATACTCTTCTCGCCACTGTAATAAATTCCCTTCATATTGTATTTACAGCCTTAAAGAACCTTGGTCCAAGGTTCTTTCTGGTACCATAAATGGTTATTGTCTCCGCCAGGGCCGAAGGCTGATTGCGTGAAACTTTGCATGCATATTTCCACTAGGCCAAGGAAGAAATGCCACCCTACATTTTTCAAATCGGACTTATGGTGGTGCTATAACAGGCCGATTCACGTATTGGCCTATAATTCTTCAACCGTAGGTCACCCTTGGATTCCTTGGATCATTATGCAGCTCCCCAAATATCCACGCCCATTTCCACCTGTTTTCCGCCATGTTGCACTTTTTCAGCACACTTTTTGCTACTACTCCTACCGATTCTGTCCAAACCTCACCCAAAATGGTACACCATATCTCTGTAGTCATGTGATCAAGATGTCACTGTCAGATTCTTCCGAATCCATTCACTCCATATATTGTGGCTCGGTTTCAGATGAGGTTCTCAGAACCAGACAGTCTGATGAAGAGTGCAAGCTTGAAACACCACAGCAGCACTCAGGTGAAATAAAAACATTTTTGTTTTTGTTTTGTTATGTTTTTTCGCAGCTGAAGCTGCAAGCGTTTCTTTTCTTGTTAGTTACCATGGAAAGTCAAATCACGAATTATTTCACAAAATGGCAAATTGTGCACGTTTATCCAATGCACTTTACAGTTACAGTGCATTACATTCACCCATCTCACATTCACTCCAACGGCAGATGAAACCATGCAGGGCACCAGCCTGCTCATCGGGAGCAGTAAGGGCTTCAGAATATTGCTCAAGGACACTTTGACACTAACTCAGGGGGAATATATATATATATATATATATATATATATATATATATATATATATATAATTTCTTTGTGGTTACGATGAAACGATTACTTGCATCCAAACAATCCACTTCAATCTAGTAGCAACTTTTAAATTAGCCTCATAATTTACATCTTGCCAGGTACCGATTTGAACCACTTCGTAGGTCACTGATGAAACACATTGCATTATGCTACCAACACTGCCTACTCATGTCAGACTGTTTCACAACTATAAATATCTTATTTTTTTACCATTACCTTAATGAATGGAATGCAACTCTACTCAAATGGTAAATGTAAAATTACAATGAATTCAAATTGAGTTAAATTAATTTAACTCAAAAGCTATTAACATAATGCTGCCTTTTATGATTTTATTTTATTTTATTTTATTCATACATTTATTTTTGCATATACATGACCATTATATCTGTCAAAAAGATAGAATACACAAAAAGCCTGAGCTTATTTCCATTGCGGCCCTTTGTGTGCAACAGTGTATGTAAGCTGACGTTTGGGGGACAAGGGTAGCAGAGACATACAGAAAAAATATATAATCAATAATAAATACATTCGTATTTCAACATATTAGAAAGAACCACATGAGTGCTGTGAAAGGAACATGTTAAGGTAACTAATGAGTGAGAATGATGAGAGGGAGGGATGATCACAGGAATGTGTAAATGCATTCCTCACATAATATTCAAATTTGAATCAGATTAACATGAAAGGCTCAAGCCTTCCCAACTAGTGTCACACTGCCCTCTAGAGGCCAATCACTGAGCTGAAATCACAAAACAAAGCAGGTTGTTTTCATCTTTCTTGGATGTTGAGCATGTCATGCAATGCATGTCATTAGACCCACAATGAGGTGACAGTTAGATTGTTAGTGAGGAGGGAAATTAGGTTATAGTTTTTCATTTTTCATTCGTTTTTTTATTTCGTTTGGACTTTTTGTTTTCAATTTCACTTTAGTTTTTTTTTACCACTAAAACCCTATTATAGTTGACCATCAGGGTCCCCCATGGTTAGATCCTCCAAATCTCTTTGCCAAAAATAGCCAAGTTGTGAGCTTGTAGATCGGCTATGTTTGCAGAATAGAGGCGCCCTGGGGCTGCTTGTTGACTTGGTATCAGCAGCAGCATGAAAAATGATCAAAGAGTCCAAAGAGGCCCTTTCATGATCAGGCTTATACAATTGGCCACATGTGTTTGCTCTGTATGATGCACTCAAATGTATCATTGTTGAGCAACGGCACCCATTATGTACACTTTATGCACAATATAAGGCCTTATTTATTTCATCATGGGATGGTGCTTCTCACCAAAACATTATGTTTGATGAGACCATGTCTTGTGATGAAGTATAACTTAGGTTTAAAGGAGCATTTAATGTAGCATTTGTTTGAAATGGGAAAGAGTACATATTTTCAATTGGCACCGTATCACCAGAAAAAACTAAAACGAATGTCAAAGTATGTGTTCCATTGCTTTCCACTGTATATACTTACCATCATGCCTTGCAGACCTCCTTTCCAAAGCCACTCCTTGCAGGGGGTGAGAACACTCCCCTCATTAAGGTGAAAACAGGCACATCGATTGTTGTGTAAAGTTTGGCAAATACAGTCAGGTCATTTTGGTTATGTTGTGTTTTTATTTTTGGGGAAACCTACTAATCACTCTCTTTGAGGTCTACTTCCGGGAGGCACCTTGTTAAGATGGTCAGTTACCTTATCGGACTGTACCAGGTGGTCATGGGAAGAGAGAAGGGTGTGGTTGGAGCATTTATTTGTTTGATAGTTTAGCATTTGTTTGTTATTTATTTTGTTTTTTATGCATTTGCTTTAACCTGTATTAGTTAAAACGTGATTTGTATTGTTTCTGCAAATACTAGCTAGTACTGTTAGATGGTGTTTACATATCTTCTACAGCAGTGGTTCCCAAACCTTTTAGCTCGAGACCCAAAGGAGAAATTTGGTGTCTCCCTAGGACCCAAACTAGAGAAAATAGCCGATCTACAAGCTCACACCACGTTGCGATGCGACGCGTTGTGAGCTTGTAGATCGGCTATTTTCACCACTTCTTAAACATTTGTTTTCTAATTCATGGATTTTTTTTTTTTTACATTTTATTTAAGAAACTATTTAGATTTTTTAATTTTAATTCACGAAAATGAAAAACACACGGACACACACACGGACGGGCGTAGGGTAAAACATACTCTCTCGCCATGCCTTTCGGCCTGGCGGAGACAATTAAAAACAAAATGTAGGAAACAAAAAAAATTATATCTACTCGTGACCCATACAAATGTGTCCACGACCCACAAATTGGTCCCGACCCAGTGTTTGGGAAACAGTGTTCTACACGGAGCCCTTCACTGTGTGGTCAGGCACAGACATGTTGTGCTGCTGTTCTGATGACAGGGACACACTCATCACTATACCTCCTCCCATGTCTGCTCCACCTCAGCTTTGGTGAAACAATAAAAGTAACAAGCAGAATGTAGCCACACATTTTGGGGGAAATATGCAAATACTCCATAACATTTGGCTCAAATATAAAGGAGTAAAAGTCTTTCACGTTTCTTGGGCACACTTCCAGTAGGCAGTTTTTTCTTTTAAATAGAGGTCAAAAACACTCTGATCGGGCTGAAACCTTGCCCAAATTTGGACTCATACGTCATAGGTATGTCATAAATGTACTGCATTCATACAGTCTAGCCAGAGTGTGTGATTGGAGCAACAATAGGGATATATTCTTTTCTATTATACATTATAGTGTTCACATGCAGCACACAAGCTACCTGAGGCTTATAGCTACTGTACCTTCTTCACATCATGCTGGGTCAAAGAGCCAATTGTCAGGTTTTATACACATTTACATTAATTTCATAATCATCATGCTTGTAATCATCACCTTATTGTGGTTTGAGGGAGGTTACTGTAATGGAAATTTATATTCACGTATAAAATTTTGATTTACTAGTATTGATTTATTATATATTCATTATTCCTCTTATTTGAGTATTACCTTACCTTATACTGTATGACTGGATTCAGAATTATTGCAATTATAACTACACATTGTTATGATTATGTCTATGGGGTGCCCTAGCAGGGAACGTAAACAAGGAAGATAAGGAGCCATCTGCATTAGTGTTCACTGGGAAAGGAGAACTGCTTAGCCAAAATACTGCATCAGGGTCGTCTGATTACATCTGTATCCTTGGGGTTAACCTTTCCTCCTCCTGGAACTCTGTATGTAGGTTTTACCAACACTGGGATCGGTGTCAGACTCCCGTTGCCTTCCGAGGCAACTGGATGCTGTCCGTTTGAAATGTCTATTCTCATTTCAAACCATTACTCTCTTTTTATTATATTATTGTCACCTGTTGTATCAAATAAATCTACAACAGACATTTTAGTTGCAATTCTTCATTCTCTCACAGAGGAAATATTACATTTCCACAACAGTCATGTTTGTTCTTCCATTTTTCGTATTTGACCTTGTTCGGGACTTTACAGAAAGATAGACCAACGATTATCACAATGCTAATGACAGAGGTCTAATCAAATCTAATCATAAATGACGTGAACTATATGGCTTATCTTCAAATAAAGTAAAATGTCAGGCAATGTAGGGGGAAAGTTGAACTGAACAGATCATCAATGCAGAATGTTCTGTGCCAGTCAGTGTGTAACACTATGGCACTAAGAGTTGGTTTAAGATATAAGAAAAGTACTATGGATGAAAGGTGGTGCAGACTGGTCCAACGGTTTGCAAGCTTAGCTCCGGACACACATACAGACCCTCTTATAGTTACTTAGGCTCCTGCAGAGCCATGTAATAAAACGTCGGTTTCCATACCTTTTTCCCTGTGTGTAAGCTTAACTGGGAGTTCTGAAGAGCTTATCCAAGTATTGTTCCAAAATTATTTAAATTCCCAAACTCCCCAAAAATGTTGCTGCTAAATGTATTACTATAAAATGTAATGTTGTTTATTCCATTGTTTATGGAAAACATTTTTCAGGATGAGATAGACTGCACATTTATCCTTATACTGTACCTAAGAAATAACTTTTGCTTGAATATTACAAGTTAATCTATTACAACAAATAGAATAGAAAAAAATATATCAAAAAGATCTTGGGTCATGAATAATTGAGAAATGTCCCAGTTAACCACATGAACTCTAATGGGACGTGGTGCATGTGAAGGAGGTCAGAGAGGTATAGGGGGAACTTGATATAGAGTAACTCTATACCTCTCTGACCTCCTTCACCACGTCCCCTCCCGTTCCTCAGGTTTGGTGATGCCAACCTCCTGGATGTCCCCACGACAAAGAAACAAACCTGTGGGTCAGGGCTTTCTCAGTTGCAGCGCTCCCTTTGGAACTCACAACCACCTCACATCAGAGCTGCCCCCACCCTTGCCTTGTTCAAAACCTCACTCAAAACCCATCTCTTCAGACTTGCATACCCCACTTAATTCTAATCCCCCTTATGCGTTTACCTTTTTGCTTAGTTTTTCTCTTTTTACTACAATGCTCTCAATAAAGTTGTTTGTTCTGTTAATGTAAAGCAACTTTGAGTACAGAGAAAAGACATTTGGCCATGTTTGCCAAATAGATTGGTTCAAAGGGGTGGGGGGGGGGGAGGAGGGGACCACACAGGTTTAAAGTATATAGGGTTTAAGTGGCCATCTAGTTTCAAACCCTAAGCAAGCTCATAGCTCGGCACTCGGTGCTGCACTACAAGCTTGTAAATCTGCAATTTTTTGAATAGCCAAATAAATCTAAAAAATTACACAGATGCGTTCCCGGTCTAAATGGGTTAAAGTTAGGAGGTTAAATGAGACACGGCAAGAAATGTTTTGGCAAAACAATAACAACCAATGGCAATAGCATAATGATGGGACAAAGTTAGGTCTCAATTTCAATACATTTTATTTCAAATTCAGATTTTTATCTGATTTTTATTAGCACCTAAGTCAGAGTACTAAACATAACCGAATAAGAGTTGTGAAAGAAGCAAACTGAGGCCTAACTAAAAATCCTAACAAACAAAAGAAAATGATGGGCTGGTCTAAATAAAAAATGGGGAGTCTGGTGAGCCAAGCACTATGTGCCCGTAGTCCCACCAGACTCCATAAACTACCAGAACAAAACAAAAACTAAACTAGTAAAGAAAAAAACGTCAAAACCATACTTACAACCAGGCCATCATAACTGAACTGAAAACATAACTAAAAACTATAAGGGAACAATTAGGCTGGTGTTGTCTGCTGGGGTGCTGGAGAGATATCTGATAAGTGGAGGCAGCTCCTATTTATAGACTAGTCCTTAATCACTGCATGAGGGACAGCTGATACAGGGAGGAGCAACCAGGGCAATCACGATGAATGAAATTCAGGTGAGTGTCTAGCCATAGAATAGAGCAGCAGAGCCAACAGCCAACCAGCAACACAGTGTAGACACTAAACAAGAGAACAAAGAAACATTAGTGAAACAAATAACACAGACATGAGACATCAGATGCACAGTATATAGCCCTTTAGCAAGACAGAGAAAATAAGGGCTATAAACAGCTCAAACTGTTCAAATTAGCAGGGGAAGGCTAAGATTTGGAGGGTGGTTTTAAAAGAGGAGAGGGTGGAGCAGCTTTGAGGTGAGTTGGGAGTGACGTTACTCTGCCGGCTTACTTAACTGGGCAAGTTCAAACTACCTCCTATAGCTACACATAGATGACCTCACCAACTATCAGAGGCTGGCAGAATATATATATATATATATATATATATATATGGAAGAGCTTTTCATGTATTTCAGGATTAATTTGATTTTTTAAACAACCTTCCCATCTTAGAGCCAATAGAGCTTAATAAACCTGAAAACATGTAACCAATTCCTTCCTTTTCCTCTTTTTCAATGCGAGTTTTCACTTCAGTCAGTTTCTGAATCTTCTCACTGTGTCTATTATCTCCTAACCCCAGGAGTTGCTCGATCAGAAATTCCAGATGTCTGTAGGTGTAGACCGAGTTGCTTTTCAAAGAAATCTCATCCAGTTTCACAACGGATTGGTAAATTTCTTCAATCAGTTTTTCTTTCTTTTCTGTTAATTCATCCTGTTCTTTTTTGAGTTTTTCCTGCAGCTCTACCTTCTTTCCTCTAATTGTATATTTCTTATCCAAATCTTCCACTGTCTTAGAAACCCTCTTTGTGTCAATAACATATTTGTAATCATCTTTTACATGATACGCGGTATGGCACTTGTTTGCACATGAGATGCATCTTCCATCTATGATTATCTCACACCAGCCAGGATTCGGCAGAGTCCTGCACGGGTCCAATTTTGAGAACCCGCGCCCGCCCCGCCCGTCAATACTCAGATCCGTAGACCGACCCGTCACCCGTGATAATTTCAAAATACGAACCAGACCCGCCCCGCCCGTCAAATAAACGACCCGTTGTCCGCCCGTTTACCCGTGTAAAATGTAAATCCTATTGAAAAGTGTGTTGAAAAAGATAGCAGCCTTCAACAACAGTGCTACATTCAGTGGTCAGGTTTGTACAGAAAGCAAGTGAAGACGGAGGAGCGAGCTTAAGCCACGCGCGAACGCGCATCTACGCAGCAAACGTGTCGTTGTTTATGTCATCAGATACTTTTAATTTGAAGGTTTAACAGGATGTTCAATGTGTTTTTGTGAGTTAAGATAACTGTCCAGCATGCTCCATGCAGTTGTGCTGTTAAGTTATACAAGTTACGTTGTTTGGGCGGAAACAGTGCTCTCTGATTTTCACAATAAAATGATACCCGCCCGCGATTAGTTCAGTACCGCCCGTCCCCGTACCCGTGATCTTATAAAAGTAACATTTTCACCCGTTTTCACCCGTCAAACGCGGGTACCCGTCGGGTATCCGCGGGTACCCGGCCCGTTGCAGGACTCTGGGATTCGGGGCCCAGACGCATCCTGGGTAATGACAATTTTCCTCACAGATCGTACAGCGCATGGCCTTGTCATCAGACAACCACCGCCCGCGACTAGGAATTCTTTCTAGACGTTTGCAGGGTTCTTCAACTGTGATTGTCTTGACTGCTGTGTCAGACTCAAAATCAAGTTGCTTCACAGCTTCCATAGTTTGGTGGATTGTTTTCATCTGGGCTTCAATCATTTTGACCCGTTCGCTGAATGTGTCAGCACATGCTTCTAATTGGATACGTTTGGTTAGAACGTCTGCTGTTTGTGTCAGATTTTGAGACTTTACCTTCTTCAGGAAATCAAAAAAATCTGTCATACCATCTTTGGATGTGGACCAAGCCAATTGCCTTCCTTTGTCATATCTTTTACCCTTGCTGACTGCAGTCTGTTTGTTGTTGAATAGGAAGTGGATTGGTTCATTGTTCTCGTCTCTTGTAACCTCTATTTTAGCTTCTGCAAGAGCATTCAGAGGAGTATCATTTGGTTCCCCATCAGAATGCGTAATCAGAGCTGCAATGTTATTCTTTATGTCTTTACCAAAAAGAGACACAACTGAGTTAAATATGTATCTCTGTCTGTCATCGAGGCGATTTGTACTCTCTTTCAGCACCAAGCCCACAGCATCAATTTCTCTCACTTCATTTATGAACAACATTTGCAAAAATTTTGGAAGTTGCAGATCACGATCCATGCCTCTGGTGTCTCCAAACCCAGGTGTGTCAATGATGGTCAGAGAGTAGGGGAATTCTTCATCATGGAATCCAAACATTTCATAAACTGTGATGGATTCAGTTTGGCTGGATGCAGTATTTGCAGTATCTTTTACATCTTCATCTATAATCTTACACCATTCGTTGTCTTCATATGCTACGCCCATTGCGTGGTTCAGCATGGCATCAATCAAAGTAGATTTCCCTGCTCCTGTCTCTCCAACCAGAATGACAGTTTTATTTTGCCTCTGAGGATCTTTCTTTCCAATGGTCAACTTCCTGAGTTTAGAGTCCTCTGCTTTCTCAGCATCCAGATATTTCTTCTCAGGTACTATCTGATATTGGGTTCTTGTTCCAGGTACCGTTGGGTTTGCACTGAAGGCAATGTTGAACTTTGATAGGCGTCCCTGTACACCACTCAACCTGTTAGATATAGAAAATCTGCAGTTCAACTTATGTTTGATTTAACTGCAGTGCCATTTTGCATTCCTATCTATGTCAATCTACTTACATTTGTGCCATGTTGTTGACCGTTGATTACAAGAGGCAACTGGAAATAGAAAAAAAGTGATAAGAAGGTTAAGAGATAAAATTGTTTGACTTCATTAGAAAGTGGACATGTTTTATGATGATCATGGAGAGCTACAGTGTGACGGTGTCAGTATTTAAAAATGTCACACTTTTCCACTGTCTTTGTGCCACAGAACCAAGTCATACAGCCTGTGCATTGCTCTCCAATCTAGCCTCATGAAATAAAGTAAACCTCGTTAGAAAAGACTCATTCAATCAGTGGTAGTGTAGTATTATAATTAACTAATAGTATATATATATATATATATATATATATATATATATATATATATATATATATATATATATATATATATATATATATATATATATATGTATAATATATATATGTATATAGTATGATTGTCAGTGTAATAGTAGAATATAGTATTTTATCAGTATCTAGTATGATTGTCAGTATAATAGTAGAATAATTCTTAATTGTCAGCAGGGATGTGGTTTGTGAGAGATCGGGGCTTGACCCAGGACATTATGGTGGAGAGGTGTTATTATGATGTTCAATTTCTAATTATTTATTAATTTTTTGCAGTATTTTTTAAGTCTAATCATTTATTTGTATGATTACTATCTCAAAATAGAGCTATTTAACACTTATTTTAACAAAGGAATACCACCTCTGTACAGTATATGTGTTATTATTATTATTATTATTATTTTGTTTTATTATTTTATTATTGTATTATTATTATACATGTTATCATATCAGTTGTTTTCTGTTTTATATCCTATAGAGCCGGGTCCAAACTATGGACCTAAGAGCTATGGGGCAGATGTCCCATGTTAGTATTATTATTATTATTATTATGCAACAAACAACCATAAAACAAAGAAAATGTAATCCTTACACCACTCCACTCTAACCTTTAGGGGCGGATTCACACTATGGTCCCGGGAGCGCACCCTGGACCACTTGGCTGATGTTGTGGTAGTGTGAACGTTGCGTATCGTTCCCCGAAACGGATCATCGTACCGTTGTGGTGGATAAAATTCATATAACAGTCATTGTGGTATTGATTAATTGAATGTATTAGTAGATGCAACAATCATCACCTGTTCTTCCTTGTTAAACTCCTCTCCCTGACAAAGTATTTTAGAAACAGTCGACTCATGCAAACCTATTTCAAACATAGCCACTATGTGCGAGTCAGTTCTAGAATAAAGCCCATGTAAGGAATGACCATCTGTTGTTATACCTCTGTGTACCATCCTGCCAGTATAAATATGTGTAAGACATTGGCGTGGGGAGTGATGGGGGAAGCTCTGGAGGGAGACACTAGTGACTAGTCTCTCTCTGCTGTGATGAGATCTACAATAAAGTATGGAGTTTGGTTCCTGACAACTGAGTCCTGCATCTTCCTGATCTGTTTAACTTACATAAAGTAACATGTAAAAGCTGCCATTATAGTTGGCGCTGTGAGCAGGGTGGATGCTTTGCTGTTATAGCAAACACTCCACTTAGAATCTTAAGAAGATGGGAGCAAAACCAAGCAGGAAGAAAATGCAGCGACAACTCGACGACCAACAGAAGGCCTTGGAAGACCAACGTGACAAAGCTAAGAGAATGCAACAACAACTCAATGACCAACGTGACAAAGCTAAGAGAATGCAACAACAACTCAATGACCAACGGAAGGCAGAACTTGTTGGGGCTGAGAGGATGCAAGAACAACTTGACAGAGCGACGGTGGACCAACAGAAAGAAGTGACGCTACTGCAAGAACTATTTCTGAAAGAAGTGACGCTACTGCGAAAAACTATGGTGAAATTAGCAGATCAACAAGCCAATCCTTCCCCTGATGACTACAACGTGAGGCAGAAGGAGCCAAACTGCAGGAGAGACACACAACTCACTGCTACTACACCCAAGGAACACCCAGATGTCACAGCGACACTCTGTCCAAGTAACCTATTCCCATTAATTCCATATCCAAACCATCATCCCCGTCTGGGGGCTGGAGCACAGCAAGCAGATATAGATGCGTACTCTGCAACAGTACATGTTCAGCGAAACTGGACACCTGATGAATTCAATGACATTGTGAAGGACCTTCCAGACCCCAGAATCGACGCGGTACGTTGGTGTACGGCTGTGTTAGATTTGATCGAGATGTATGGGCCATCGGCAAGGGAGCTGGAATCAGTATTTTGCAAAGTTTTTGGATTAAGGTGGCTACGTCTCAGGGGAAACTTTGATATGACTGGAGAAAGGAATGACATCATCACTGGACAGCTGCAGAATCGAGATGGTCTTTTTGACAGGGTGAAAGCAGCTTTTCCAGTACGCACTGATTGGCCGAAAATTCACAGCACTAAGCAATGGGCTGATGAAACCTGTGACGCCTACAGAAATAGAATGGAGGACTGCTTTCAGAAGCATTGTGGTGTGACACTAGACAACCCGGCTTACAGTGACTTGTTAAAAACTGCCGTGATCAATGGCTTGCGCCCGTCCATACATAACCGGGTTATGACTTCCTGTATTGGATGGGAAAGTCAGAACCTCACTGAGGTGTGGGGACATGCACTGCACGCTGAGAGGCACATGCTCTCACATGAAGACGGGGAGAAGAAGAAAATGGAAAGAGCACAGTTGATGTTCTATGAGAACCACCGGCAGCCACCACAGGGAGAACAACAGCGGCAACAACCAAATCAGGAGTCACATAGGAAGAAAAGGAGCCGTGAATGGAAACAAAGAAGAAGAGGAAACAGTGAGCCATATCGGTCTTCTGTCATTACTGTGCCTCAGATGACCACAGGGAGAGGGAGTGTCCTATCAAAAGGAGGGCATGGCTGCGCCGGCAGCACCCAGACCAGGATCACGAACAACTATGGACCAGGTGGTAATGCTGTGGCCAACTATCCACAACGGGGTGGACCACATCCACTGCCTTTGCCCACGTCGGGCTCCACGGGCTCCTTGGCAAGACGGACCAGGTGACAATGTTAATACAACAGGCACCAATCCACTACATGCGGAGCAGGCCCCACATACAAAAGGTTCATGTCCTGAGTTAAAACGGTTTAATTTACTTTGCAAGTTCTATTCATTGTCATACTAAAAATAGGGTGAGAGTGATAAAATGAATTTATTTGAGATAACCTCCTTAAAAAATTGCAGTACAGTCCGATCCAAAATTGACAATTATATTCTACTAAATTAATGTAAGGAAAATATTGTTTAATGGTGGGGTAATATGCCTAAAAGAAAAGACAATAATGTCATAGAACTTGAGTAAGTCAGTATTGTAATCTATTTCCACACACATGAACTATATAGTTCACTCATCAGTCTGGTTCCCCCACTTTCTTTCCTCTCCCCAGAATAGCTGACAGGGGGGAAGGGGGGTGGCAGGTGCGATAGGGGCCGTGTGTGTCTGTGTGTGAGTGAGATAGACCAAACATTGAAACAGGAATACATTTGAGTTTTAAAATGTATCAAAGTAATTATTCAAAATGTAGTGTTTCAAGGCGCTCAATCAAGAATGTGAAACGGGTAATTTATGATGGCCTTTTTACAAGGTTAAGTTAAAACGGATTTTATTTGTCTCCAGTCCACTTATTCCATGTGGCAAGACATTTTACATAATTCTATATTTTTTATTCCACGTAGCAAAAATGCCCGAGTGATGAAAATTCCATGCTGTGTTGATAATGCCATACTGTGATGAAAAATCCATTCGGTAGCAAATTCCACGTGTTGATATAATTTAAAATAAAATAACTAAAAGAATAATCCGTAGGCTAGAACTTGAGGGTTATCAAGCAAATTGTTACAGCAATTTTTGAGTGACTGATGGAGATAGTATTAAGACAGGTTAAACTGTACCTCGGTTGAGTATTACATGTTACTGTATAGCAAAAAGTTTGTGTGCAGCTTTCCGGATCATGGGTCCGGCCGATGGTTTCTGCAGGGCCATTGGTCAGTCCATTATTCTATGAAAGTTACTCACAAATTATGGGGGGTAAGGGAACATTTATTTCCGACCATTATTTGACCATTGGTCAATCCATTATTCCGTAAAAGTTACTCACAAACTATGGGGGGTAAGGGAACATTTTTATAAAAATTGTATTAATTTTTGTTTTGATTATCATATGTCTAAAACAGAGACCGGTGCAAAGGGTCAATTACCTGCCTGATGGGTACATTTGGGTCTTAACTATCTACTAAATAGGTAGTACAATAAAGCTATGAGGTTTGTAGTGTGGAACTACACCACCATAATAGTATTTAAAAGAAGCAATGGCAATCTTTCCCAAAAATGGCAGATCTACAAGCTGCAGATCAGAGATAACATTTCCAAAAACTTTATAAATCTACAAACTGCAGATCAGTTGTTTAACAAATGTCAAAGAGCATAGCATTATCAAAGATACAGTATGCCAAAAGGTCCTATGATTTTTAAATACATAAGAAGTGAAGTGTGGGGAAAAAAGGGTTATTGTTGTTGACTTTCTCTGTAACCATTACTGTAGAATTGTTGAATACACTGTTTGAGGATACGTGACCAGTAGCATATGCGCAATGCTTGCTTGTCACTGCCATCACACGTGTATCTATATTGTTTTGAATATTTGTACATGATTGTATCCCATTGAATTAGCATAATGTCCTGTCATTCTATGAATTTTCTCTATTTTTATAGGACATAAATACTTTATATTTATGCCCTAAGGGGTCGAATGTGGTGGATAAAATTCATATAACAGTCATTGTGGTATTGATTAATTGAATGTATTAGTAGATGCAACAATCATCACCTGTTCTTCCTTGTTAAACTCCTCTCCCTGACAAAGTATTTTAGAAACAGTCGACTCATGCAAACCTATTTCAAACATAGCCACTATGTGCGAGTCAGCTCTAGAATAAAGCCCATGTAAGGAATGACCATCTGTTGTTATACCTCTGTGTACCATCCTGCCAGTATAAATATGTGTAAGACATTGGTGTGGGGAGTGATGGGGGAAGCTCTGGAGGGAGACACTAGTCTCTCTCTGCTGTGATGAGATCTACAATAAAGTATGGAGTTTGGTTCCTGACAACTGAGTCCTGTATCTTCCTGATCTGTTTAACTTACATAAAGTAACATGTAAAAGCTGCCATTATACCGTACCCGGAACCATCTCCGGAGGTAGTCTCGGATCCGGATCATGCGTATTCGCATACGGAACGATGCAATGTGAATCCATCCGTACCAACAGGAGGAAGTGCACTGCTAATCATATATCATTTATATATTTTTTATAATGACACATTATTTTAGCTGGCTTATACCTTCTCATAGTTCTACTTGAATGTTGACAAGAAATAATAATAGACACGACGTTAAATTTCGAGGTTTCAAAGACCAGTGCACACTGCTTTGGTTGTGTATTGTTGATCTGTTGCTATTATAACTCAAGACAACGTCAGGAACACAGTCAAACTTTATTATTCACTCTAGAGTGACTTTTCTTCTGTGAATGACATTCCCTCTCCCAAAGCCCCATAGTCCACAGCGCCCCCATGAGGCACATATTTACCATTACTGTTAAATGAAATGGTCTCGAGTCTTGGCCAGTGTGAATGCTGGCCAGCTGGGAGAAGCCAAGCGTACTCGGGAACGGTTTGATTCAAACGGAACAAGTGTGAATCCGCCCAAGAGCGCCAACTTACCATAGGGATTGAAACATCTAGTTAGTGTGGTTGCCCTAACAGGGCAACCAGACTATAGTACTCTTCCCACTTTATTCCACTTCTAGATAAACTTTATTTTGCCGCGCTACTTTTTTTTTTTGGCCTATAACTCAACCGTAGGTTGTAGAATAAAAATCCCTTTTTCCCTGGACTCCTTGGGTCATGACGCAACTCTCTATATAGGCCACGCCCATTTGCGTCTGGATAGATTTTCCACCATTTAGAATTTTCTTCAAAACACACTTTTAGCTCCTCCTCCCACATATTTTGTCCAAATTTCCCAAGAATCGGTACACATGATCTCTGGACCCATGCAATAAAGATCTCAAAGCGGAATTTTGATAGTCCATACCGTTCGTCCATAAATGGCTTCCAAAGTTAGCGGGAGGGGCCTGTTTTACCAAAAATGCCAAAAATCACGCACGAAACGTCCAGTCAATCCCAAATTTGAATCACATGTCAAGGGTGGTTTACTCAACGAATCCCCAAAAGCATTTCCACTTTGAACCATAGGGGACGCCACAAATGCGCAAAATGTAACCGTTTGATGCAAAAACATGATTTTGGGGGATCAATCCTCTCAAAATGAAACGCAAGTGATCTCATGAGTGACGTAACAATGTAATTGGCACAGCCTCCGACGGTATTCCTCCCAGCGTATTCCTCGAGTCCCGGCGGCCGCGACCGGCGTCGGCGCAACCACACTTTGCAATTTCCCAGAATTGCGAATATTCTAGTTCTATTAGCTTTACTGATATTCTGGAAGAAAACCCAGTGACTGTTGTGAAAGTGGGGCTGACGACAAGGGAAAGACCGTGTGACAGCTTGGAGAGACAGCTGACAGGAGGAAATAGACCCCGACGGGGCTGTTGTGGGCTAGCTACCCACAACAGCAGGCTCCGTCACCCTACTAGGGCATAAGAGCCACTTTATCTGGCTACAGAAAGTTTTATAAGAAGAATACCCCTAGAGTCTGCGAGAGTAGGGGCGCAAGAAGACTCACTGGCTGTCCTCCCGGTAACTAACCCTGATACAGACACGACAACAAATGCAGTAAGTGGCAATACTCTTGAGAAACCAACAGCTGGACATGTTCGTCAGACTTGCGTTTGTGGATGGACTAGTAACATCAACCCATGGTCTTAAGATACATCAAGGACGGAAGAAATGCCTGAAAAGCGCCAACCCAGGGCCCCGCATTGACCAGATTCTGTTAAGAAGAAGGTCAAATCAGTCGGATGAAACTCAGCGGCAGGAACAAACCCACAGTCCGCAGAGCATCAGCACCCTACGGGAGGAGGAGGAGGAAGAAGAAGCGTTAGACAGAACCTTCAGTCCAAGAAACAACCCAGCACATCGCAAAGCTGAGAACATGCAAGGACGTAAGCCGTTGGTGAAATGGCCTAAGTCTAACAGCAAGGAGTGGGAAACTATCGACTCAGATTTAAGCCTGATCCTAAGTCAGATCAAAGGATCTGCAGAAAATTTATTGGATAAGATGGGTGACCTAATCTACAGCTACGGAGAGGAAAATTTGGAGCGAAGGAACGAGTCAGAAAGAAAGACACCATTCCTAGTCCCAAATCCCGTCGACTTCAAGAAATCCACCAACTTATAAAAGTAAGACGAGGGCTAAGGAAGTTGTGGAAAAAGGCAACAGCTGAAGAAAGAGAAGGCCTCGACCTCCTTCAAGAGAATCTAAAACAGAGGCTTTCAAAACTTTGCAGAAGCCTACGGACACGTTGGAGAAAGAAGGAAGATCAGACTTCTACAAAGATCCCTTTAAATTTGTGAAAGGCATATTCACAAAAGAAAAGAACGGATCTCTTAAAACATCAAAAGATGGAGAAGCACATCTGAGAACCATCTATACTGATGAGAAAAAAGATGAACCGATAGTTGTTCCTGCTGACATCCTTCCAATAGCAACCCCCCAACATCAGTTTGACATCAGCCCTCCCAAGCTGAGTGAGGTGATGCAGGCAGTGAAAAAGGCAAGATCGGCATCTGCACCAGGCCCTAACGGTGTTCTGTATAGTGTCTTTAAGAACGCTCCAGATGTTCGGAAAACCCTTTGGAAGAATATGAGGGTTGCGTGGGACAAGCAAATTATCCCAAAAGCCTGGCAAAGAGCGGGAGGAGTACTGATCCCAAAGGGAAAGAATTCATCCACCATCGAACAGTTCCGCCAAATAAACCTTCTGAACATAGAAGGCAAGATCTTATTCAGTGTGTTGGCACAACGACTGACAAAGTATCTAAAACAAAACCATTTCATTGACACGTCAATCCAAAAGGCAGGCATAGCAGGCTTCTCTGGATGCCTGGAGCATAACAGTGTCATATGGCATCAAATCCAGACTGCTAAAAAGGAAGGAAAGGACCTGCATGTCTTGTTCCTCGACCTGGCCAATGCCTATGGATCAGTTCCTCATTCTCTACTCTGGACTGCTTTTGAATTCTTCCAAGTACCTGCAACAATAACAAATCTGGTAAAACACTACTTCCAGGATCTGCAGTTCTGCAGTTTTATCAGCCTCTGGAAGTAGGTATCATGGCGGGGTGCACCATCTCTCTGCTGGCCCTACGATCATTATCAGAGCCTCGAAATGGGTGGTAGGAGGAACACGACTACAGTGTGGTCAGAGATTACCACCAATACAAGCCTATATGGATGACATAACAACACTGACAACTACTGTCCCCTGCACCAAGCGACTTCTGGAGAAACTTCATCAAAACATCACATGGGCGAGGATGAAGTTAAAGCCGAGCAAGTGCAGAAGCATCTCCATTGTAAAAAGGTCAACTCAAAGATCACATATTTCACGTGGGCGGAACACCTGTACCAACTGTTTCAGAAATGCCAGTAAAAAGCTTGGGAAGATGGTATGATGCAAAGCTCAAGGACACCAAGCAGTTTAAACATCTCAAAAAGGATACAATCATATACATGGATCGCATCAATAAGACCTTGTAGCCAGGAAAACTCAAGTTGTGGTGTTTTCAGTTTGGCATACTCCAAAGAAACATGTGGGCTAAACAAGTGAATCATTGAATTTTTATGTGCCACACAAAAGCCAAAATATCTTAATATCTAATAAAGTGGTGCTGGTCTCTCCAACACCCGCCGGCTTACTCAACTGGGCAAGTTCAACACACTACCTCATGTAGCTACAGTACACATGGATGACCTTAACAACTAATCAGAAACTGGAACTGCAAGACAGAAAACTGAAAAGATACACAAATCCATTGTGTTGGCATCATTAGGCATTAAGAATATCATGCACATAAATGTTAGCAGTAGAGAAAAAAACCACACCCAGTGTGAAATGAGCGGTGTATATCACAGTGATGGAAGCTCACTTCAAAGAAATAATAGTAATTTTTTTGAAGTGCGTGGTGCTATTTATAGGTTATGAATGTCATCATGCGTCTCGCTAGCCAATCACAGTACTGAGCAAAGGGTCTGAATACTTATCAGCCAATCACAGTACAGGTTATGAATTTCATCATGCGTCTCGCTAGCCAATCACAGTACTGAGCAAGGGGTATGAATACTTATCAGCCAATCACAGTACAGCGACCCCAACCCCACTTATAGGAGCGGTTACACCGCTCAAAAAAAGGAGGAAAAAAATATATATATATATATATATTGGAATGTTACAAGCTGCAGCTTTTCATGTGTTTCAGGATTAATTTGATGTTTTCCACAACCTGTCAAGGCCCATCTTGCTTAGTAAACCTGCAAACATTAAACAAATTCCTTCACTTTCCTCGTTTTCAATGTGAGTTTTCACTTCAGTCAGTTTCTGAATCTTCGATTTGTTTCTCTTGTCTTGTGTTTCTCGATCAGAAAAATCCAGATTTTTGTAGGTGTAGACCGAGTTGCTTTTCAAAGCAATCTGATCCAGTTTGACAACGCATTGGTAGATTTCATCAATAAGTTCTTCTTTCTTGCTTGCTAATTCTTCTTCTCTTTTTTGAGTTTTTCCTGCAACTCTTCCTTCTTTCCATTTATTTCATATTTCTTCTCCAAATCTTCCACTGTCTTTTGAACCTTCTTTATCTTGATAACATATTTGTTATCTTTTACATGATCAGAGGCCTTGCACTTTTTTGTACATGTGATGCATTTTCCGCTTTCATTACCTCACACTGGGAAGCATTCCAGGTCCAGGTGCATCCTGGGTAATGACAATTTTCCTCACAGACTGTACAGCGGGTGGCCTGGTTGTCCCACCGGGCATCAATTATTTCTAGATCTTTGTAGGCTTCATAAACTGTGATTGTCATGACTGCTTTGTCAGACTCATAATCAAGTTCCATCACAGCTCCCATAGTTTGGTGGAGTGTGTTCTGCTCGGCTTCAATCATTTTGACCCGTTAGCTGAATGTGTTAACACATGCTTCTAATTGGATAGCCTACGTTTGGTTAGAATGTCTGCTGTCTGCTTCAGATTTTGAGACTTTACCTTCTTCAGGAAATAAAAAAAAGCCTCCATACCATCGTTGGATGTAGACCAAGCACCTTTCCTTGCATTTTCATATTTGCTGCCCTTGCTGACTGATGTAGTCTGGTTGTTGTTGAATAGGAGGTGGATTGGTTCATTTTTCTCGTCTCTTACAACCTTTATTTTAGCTTCTGCCAGAGCATTCAGAGGATTATCATTTGGTTCCCCAGCAGAATGCGTAATCAGAGCTACATTGTTATTCTCTATGTCTTTACCAAAAAGAGACACAACTGAGTTAAATATGTATCTCTGTCTGTCATCGAGACAATTTGTATTCTCTTTCAGCAACAAGCCCAGAGCATCAATTTCTCTCACTTCATCTATGAACAACATTTGCTAAGTAGGATTTGGACACGTTTTATGTTGAGTCATTCATGGAGAGCTACAGTATGGTGTCAGTATTTAAAAATGTCACACTTTTCCACAAGTCATACAGCTTATGCATTGCTCTTCCCTATAGCCTCATGACATTCAGGACTTGAGGGGTTGATAATACTGCTTGAGGCACCCCAGAGAGCTATTATTTCTGTAGGTTTTTACATATTTGGTGAGAGGAGAGAACTGTGAGAGGACTGATGAGGACAGGAGGAGAGTTGATGTGGTTGATTGTTGAGCAGATAAGATATTTTTTTGCAGAAACATCTTTATACGTTTTTGTTTATCATATATATGTCATCGGAGATTCATGGCTTCTGCATCATAATCTGAACTGTGACATAAACAAGCCGCTGATTAGACTCTGAGTGATTTTATATCAATTAATTAAGAGCGAAACCTGTTCTGAGCAGAACAGCGACCACCAAAAAAAAAAAATGTTTCCCCGGCTGACCCCAACTAGACCCCCGGGCTAAGCCACTGACCTAGTTGAGACCTAGCTCCACCCCATGGTGAGATTTTTTTAATATCTTTTGGAATATGGCTGAAAGGGTATTTATTTATTTATGTATCTGTTTGTTTGTTTGTTTGTTTGTTTGTTTGTTTTCAAATGCAGGTTGAAAACATTCCAGTGGTCCCCTGGGATATTTCTCACAAAATTATGTATGTCCAGCATAATATCTAAAAATTCAGCCATGTTCGAGCATTATATTAGTAGTATTATATTCCAGACATTAGTCTGGAAATAAATGTGTATATTCCCTCATACGGTATATCATATTATTAGCATTTGAATATGATGGCCTTCCCTATTTATTTATTAAGCGGAGGGCGGAAACTCACTGCTTGTGTAGAGCAGAGTCTGTCGTTTAGTACAAAGACCAATGGTTTGTTTTGTCTGTTTACTGGGGAAATTAGGACACAACAGGTGAACATACTCAAGGCTATGTGACAGGATACGTATGTACTGTAACATAATAGGCAAAGGGTGATATTAACACTCATGTCCTGCTTCTGATCATCATCAAAAACGCACAAAAAAGTTAAATAGCAGTGATTTAGACAATGGTCCGTCGGAGAAGGACGTCACTCATTATATACCTCATTATAAATATTTATATAAAAAACAAACAAAAAAATGGCACAATTGTTGATTTCAACGGCACAAATTAGAGCAGAAAAAGCGCAAAAGAATGATATCACTTTGGTTCTATTTGGAGTAAATAAATGTGGGGTGCAAAGCTTAGACCCCATTAGACTTAAAATATCTCCACAATGATACCAGCTCAAATTATACCATTCATGGCACAATGTAACACAAATCCATAACTAAAGAATGACAACACTTTTATTCATGTTTTGATCATATCTTCAAAACATAAACTTCACGGAGGTGCAGCACCACCGTGCTTCATCAATCATTAACTTTGAAATATGGCTGCAACACTGGCTTGTTGTTGCAAATGGACAGTGCCAGTGACCAATTCTACAAGGATTAGTGCTGTCAAAAAGCTATACCCCCTCACCCTTCCACCCACACACACACACCCACCCACACCCACACGCACACGCACACGCACTCGCACTCGCACTCGCACTCGCTCACACTCACTCACTCGCTCACACTCACACTCACAGTCACAGTCACACTCACACTCACACTCTATTCTGACATTAGTCTGGAAATAAATGTGTCTGCACAGAACCCTTGGCTCCTTCCAGCAAAACAACTCAACTATTGTGGGATGTCAGAGTGAGAGATACCCCCGGAGACCACTGGAATAATGCTTTCAGACAGATAAGAATATGAATATAAGCCTAGGCTGTATTTGAAAACAATAACAACAACAACAACAACAGCAACAAAAACAAATTGTAGTGCCAGTCTGCCTCTGTTGTTTGCATCCAGGAGGTAATGGATCAATTACAATAGTTTGTTTACAACCACCCTTCATTTTGGGTCCAAATCATCCCAAAAATAGAGCCCAGGTAAATAATGATAAAAGAAATCCCCTTGGAATATGATGATGTGATGTCAACAGTAAGAAATCCCCTTGGAATATGATGATGTGATGTCAACAGTGTCCTTGTCAACCATAACCTTAACCCAACCCCAGTCTTTTACCCTTTAATAAATATGCCATGAGAAAAATACATTGACATTTGTGCACCCAATCAAGCCAAAGTGATAAAGAACCATCAACCAACCATTTTCAGCAAATATAGTTCAAAAACATTTTTAGTGAATGGTCAGTGCACTAACTTCCTGTGCCACTGGGCGTCCAAATACCCCAGTCTTTCTAATGTTAATTCCAATATTTATATTTGCATATAGGCATTTACAGTGGCTATGAATATCAAGTCTTCATGACATTTGTGGTGAATAATCCTACCTGTTATGCGTGGTTGTCAGCTGAAGCTCTGGAGAGTTGAAGTCAGACAGAGAATGTTTGAGCTTTTATTGGTTTATGGGTTCTGCCCATCAAAATGGGAGGTTCTTTGGTTGCCATGTGATTCTAGGGAAATACAATTTAACTAACTTGTAACTAAGCATTAAAATCATTAAAATTCTCATGAACAAAAAAAAACATTTGTGTCATTATGCAAAAAGTACCAAACTCAGCAAATTGGATATTAAGAAAAAGAAAAAAACATTTAAATTCCCTGAGAGTAATTTATATTTTTCTAAAATGAATCTAATCTGTTTTCTCTGTTTGTGAAGTGGTGTTTGCTCCCAGTTTTTTACAGCGGAATTACTTTAGCTATTTTCATTTGATTTGGAAATAGACAGTTTGAAATTATGGGCTGATGTGTTTTAGTGGCTTAGAAATCCCCTCTATCTGTTTGACCAATGCCATAATCTATATCATTATAGTCAGTATATAGTCAGATTCTTTCTTTTTTCATTTTTTAACTGGCCAAATGTCACTTTCCTCCACTGCTTTGAGGAACATTGAACAGGGATTTCTATTCAACATGTGCTCCCCAACTTACCCTGGATGTGGATTTTTTTTAATTATTTTTTTACGAGATCAGGCCCTATTTTAACATAATAGATTGAATCTATTTGCCATGTCGTCCATATTGCAATTTTCAATGTAATTTTAAATGAAAAGATTAGGTAACCTATTTAGTTTTGCAGTGTCTCTTATAATACTTTTTAAAATTCCATATCCCTTTAATATTATTATGGTGAGGAAATTGATAAGGATTGTTTATTTATTATACTGTAATTAGTACAGTTGGTATGTAGCTCACTGTGAAGTTATCACTGAAAACGAGATTTGCAGTTCCTGGTGAAACTGCGTGGGCTCGCTTCAAGCTGAATTGGATGAAATGGTCAAGGTCCCAGGCAGTGCTTCGTGTGAGTCTCTGTCATTATGTGTTATATGTGAGCATTGGCTTGGCTACTGTTGCCCAGCTTTTGGCCTATATTTTGACAAAATAATATCATGAATATTATCCAAATGTGATTATATAACTTTACAAGACTAGACTCAATCTATATTTAACTTTACACGCACACTCGTGTAGGCAGTAGGCCAATATACACTGATGTTTCAAATTAGCCTAGTTCTAGTTCTGAGTACATCCACACAGAATGTGAATAGTACGAAGCAATAAAGTGAAATACATTTTATTCGGAACAAGGTTGATTCTTCACAGCAAAAAAAAAACATCGAACTGTATGAATGAGGCATCAACTAAATCAATGTTTTCATGTGAAATATTGGCTGACACATTTTTTACACATTTATTTGTCACACTCGTACGGGTCTTTTTCTGTTCTTTCTTTTTTTTATGTATTAAAAAGGTCTTAAAAATCCTTAAATTGTCACTTCACTGTCCTCTGGGGACCCCCCCAAAATCATGTTGGTCCCGACCCACAGGTTGAGAACCACTGCTTTAGACAGTATTCAACTATGTAAATAAAAACAGGTAATAATCATGAGAAGGAATTAATTAACGTTAATTTGAATGGTTTTGATTTAAAAAATGGGAAAGTTAGTTAATGCAGTGGTTCTCAAAGTGGGGTCCGTGGACTCCCAGGGGTCCTTGAGTGTGCACACACACACGCACACACACACACACACACACACACACACACACACACACACACACACACACACACACTTGCCGTGCCCAAGCTGTGCTAATCATATATAAATATGATATAAAGTTGATAACATAATAAAATTAGATAAACAAGGATAAAAGAGAGAAGATATCAGGAACGACACAGTTTATAAGTCAAAATGTCAAATATAGACCAGAACTGACGTTTTCTAATGTTAAACAAACTTAGGCCTAATGCAGAAATAGTAAATAACATGTATATCTTCATGCATGTGGCTAAGGTTCATAGTGATACTTCTGATCCACCAACTCCACCAACCATATTCCTGACAGATTTAAGATTAAAATGTTTTAAGAGTAATGCATAGGCTACATGTACAGTCAATCAACAGTAAATGTATAGTGTCAAATGACCAATCCATTGCATGTAAACACTGTTCAGACCCCAGCACAGCTGTTACAATTGCCCCCGTCACGGGGGCAATTGTAACACTCTGACTTATTGCATTAAAAGTAATATTTTAGTCTTGTCCTTACTATTGAAAGCTTATAAATGGTATTAGTAATTAGGGCACATATATATGTTTCTTAAAACAAAAGATGACTAGTATATTTCAAGTATTCTCTGAATTATGAAGGAAAAGGTAAATAGTGTTACTTTTGACCCCAGTGTCCCTATTAAGAGGTAGGGGGATTTTTTCATTTAGTTTTTTCAAATGTATGTCTATTTTGTATTTACATTATATTTTTACTTTGAAATGTAGTGACATTTTGTGAAATATGTAATCCCAGACAAAAAATATGCTTGCATTGAAAACACATTGTTACAATTGACCCCTGTCACTGTGTTACAATTGCCCCCGATGGGGCAACCATGATGAAATCCCATATTCTAGCCAGAAACACCTATCCTAGCATAGGCTGCTGATTTTAATTTGTGACCAATAACATAGAGATACAATTCATCTAAGTTTAAATTAGCTGTCATCTTAACTTTAGACGGTAGAAGGAAAATACTGTACATTAAAAAAAATATTTTTGTTGAAAACTTCTGCTGAGATGCTAACCCTGTTTAAGATATTCCATATCCTGTTAATATTATTATGGTGAAGAAATTGATGCCATAAGGATTGTTTTATAGTTTATTATACTGTAAGTACAGTTGGTGCACTTGTAATAGCTCACTGTGAGGTTATCACTGAAAACTGAAATGTGCAGTTCCTGGTGAAACTGCGTGGGCTCGCTTCAAGCTAAATTGAATATTATAAAAATGTACAAATTGTCAATGTCCCAGGCAGTGCTTTGTGTTAGTCTCTGTCAGTATTTGTGTTATGTGTGAGAATTGGCTTGGCTACTGTTGCCCAGCTTTTGGCCTATATTTTGCTAAAATCAACATTTCAAAATGTTTGCCTCTTACTTATATTATTTGACAATTTGGCCAATGTTTGACCAGTTTTTATAGTATTTTGTTAATGACTTTTGATGCAATAATGGTATTTTTCTTTCCTTTATTTTTTTTAGGTATTAAAAAGGTCTTAAAAGTCCTTAAAATGTCACTTCACTGTTATCTGGGGACCCCCCAAAATCATGTGGGGATCCCCCTGGGGGTCCCGACCCACAGGTTAAGAACCACTGCTCTAGACAGTATTCAACTACATGTAAGAAAAACAGGTTCATGACACGGTCATGAACCATATGAATGATTTGTAAAAAAAGTTAAATGGCAATTTTAGTTAATGCAGTGGTTCTCAAAGTGGGGTCTGTGGACCAGGGGTCCTTGAGTGGGTTCCAGGGGGTGCCCAGCAAACAAATATAATATAGGCTAGCATCTAAATCAGTTTAACCACTTTAACTATATTTAATATTTAGCAGATCACACACACACACACACACACACACACACACACACACACACACACACACACACACACACACACACACACACACACACACACACACACACACACTCTTGCTACGGTCCAAAGGCGAGAGCTCTACCGCCTACGCGGTACGCTGACATAAGGAACACAGATTGTGTCATCTGTATATACATTGATATTACAGGTTTGGTTTCATTCTTACTGCTGCTATTTTTCCACACCTGTAATCCTGTGATGTGACAATAAAGATGATATAAAGATGACACATGAATTTCCATCCGGCTAAAATGGACAAAGTCATATAAGTCACATAAACAAAGGACAGAAGAGAACAGATATCATGAAGCACATATTTGTATTAGTCTTTATTACACAGATAGTGTTAGCGTCAAGCTTGGCCTGGCAGTGAGGATGGAAACTAAAAAATAT
This sequence comes from Gymnoscopelus braueri, assembly GCF_963280865.1. NCBI lineage: Eukaryota > Metazoa > Chordata > Actinopteri > Myctophiformes > Myctophidae > Gymnoscopelus > Gymnoscopelus braueri. The sequence continues at coordinate 8,576,528 of NC_137605.1, read as the reverse complement.
CTAAAATGTTAGGAGATATAAAGTTGATAACATAATGAAATGAGACAAAGAAGGATAAAAGAGAGAAGATCTCAGGAACGGCAGTTTATATATCAAAATATCAAATATAGACCAGAACTCATGTTTTCTAATGTTAGATTGCCACAGATTGAATACACGCACGCACACACGCACTCACGCACGCATGCACAAACGCACACACTCACACAAATAAAACGACTTTTGTGTAAGAAATGAAACTTACATACCACTAGGCTTCTAATAAAACCTGCTGAATTAATTAACTTAATCAACTGTTTAAAAAAAATACAAAAATTCAGACACATATAGCACATTTCATTTCAATCTCATAATATAAAGATTTGACCAGTGTAGAACAAACTCCAACCCTAATAGTCTGTATTTGATGTGTTTGTGCTGGTATTCAGACAGTACTACTCTATTTGATGTGCGGGCGCTGGTATTCAGACGGTACTACTCTATTTGATGTGTGTGTATGCTGGTATTCAGATGGTACTACTCTATTTAATAAGTAATAAACAAGTGGAGCTGAGAACCAGTCTGCAGAGTTTAGCTTTTAACTACAAAGAAAATACATAAATACATCTTGGAAAATCAACTCATTTGCTGTAAAAAAAAAAAAAAAACAGCAAAAGAAAATCTAAAATAATTATACTGTACTATCCTTTTCAACCATTCAGATTTAGGCAGGCAAGACAAAACTATTTTGTATTACTAAAGACAGACAGTCAAATAATTGAAATTAATAGCTTATTATTTGTAATTTGTAAATGCATTCTCTCAAGGCCAGGAGGAATTATATTTAGCATACCTTTGTATCAGATTAACATGAATGGATCAAGCCTTCACAACTTTTGCCACACTGCCATCTGCAGGCCAATCACTGAGCTGCGTCTTCTTTTGTGCATACTATGTTTTAATGGACTAAATAAAACAAAGTATGCTGGACTATCTTTAATATTAAACACTGTATTATTCCTGCTCTGGGTAGCACCCTGCATGAGTAGCATGGCTGTGCACAAGACACTCACTTACTCACTAATAATAATAATAATAATAATAATAATAATAATAATAATAATAATAAGTGTAATAATAATAATAATAATAATAATAATAATAATAATAACAACAATAATAATACAACCTAACATTGAATAAGTCAATAATTTAACATGATGTTATTAATTGGCTATTTGGTTTTAACATTTAACATTAAAGCTCTTCTATCCCGGATTTGAACCGGGTTCCAGCGCAAGTGCTGACATTTTTACCATTGGGCCTGCCTGCCTGCCTGCTTGCTCAGTGGAATCTTGACCATCAGGTCGATATTCATGTTAGATCCTGTGTTTAGGTGAGCATGACCTTTGACACGATTGTATGAGTTATATTGTAATAACTTACTCTATCATACAGAATGGACAAAATAACATTTTATTCATTAAAAAAATAGTATTATAGTCAAAAAAAAGATCTCAGTTATCAAGGTTTACTTGACAATACAACACCCCATAATAAATACATTGTAAGCTAATGTTATTCAGCAAAGATTGCATGAGTAGCATGGTGGGGGTGGTTGTAGCTTTTTTCTTAGTTTTTTTAATAAAAAAACAAATATAATAATTGGTAAATAACAACTTTTGACATACAGTCAACTCCAATTTGACGAGCATTGGTTATATTATCACCCTCAAATATGAAAAATGCCCATTTGCACAGCAGCTGTAACCTCTGTTATAGAATTCTGTATCATGTTGCTTTATGTGGAACAGATCCAGCTTTCACTGTCAATAACAGTACTTTGTTCACAGACAAAAACTATATTCTTCACACATTCAACCCCATCAAACACATGCATGCACATATTGATCAAGCTGTTGATTTGCTCTGTTTCACTTTATTAATTTTGTATAACTTTCCTTTCTTGTTTGGTAATATGAAAATGTTTAGCATAACATACATTTATTTCCCCAAATACAAAACAATATAAAAAGACACCAACCCAACAGGACTCAATCAAAATAAACCAACACCTCAGAACGTTCTTATGATTCTAAACAACAACGTAGAAATTAGGGTGGACACACGACACGACAACTGTTTATAACAACAGCTGCTGTGCAAATGGACAGTTTCCATATTTTGATGGTGATAATATAACTGATGCTCGTCAAATTAGAGTTGACTGTATGAAAGTTGTTATTTTAAGTGGACAGTAAAAAGAATTGTGGACGCAAAAACTGTGTCTTTGTATTAAAGAGATCTATTTAAAAATACAGTTTTTGTTCGTTTTTTTCCCACAAATATAGTGAATTAAAAGTACAATGGGCCTCATTCACTAAGCTGGTCGTAAAAAGTGTGTAGGCCTAAATAAAAAGTGTGAAGTGGTATGTAGATTCTCTAAGCACAAACTGACATGCGATTCACGAAAGGGGGTACAGCCCTGATATGTGTGCGGATCACGGGTGTTCCTCAATTTCAAGTCAGAGGTGCTCTCCCGGTGGACAATTGGCATTGCTTTTTTACTTTTTTATCAGAGCTTTATTGATTACTGAGGGGAATCTGTCATCTCATCTCATCTCAAAAGACTGTGTTCATGTGATGTGGTCAATATTATAAATTAATAGCACAACATTGGAGTTGGATGAAAGCCCTATAGGCGAAACTGTGGCCACACTTGCAGAAATGGCGAGGGAACTAATAACTTTAGCTCTAAATGCGTCAACTGTTAAGAAAAAAAGAACGGTTTAATTTGCATCATGTCTATATATATATATATATATATATAATATGCATCCAAACACAGATTGTTTGACATGTTTTTTTCTTTTTTATATTAACAAATGTTAGGTACGTACATAACTATTTTATTTGAGGTTTGGCACTATTTTTGATAGATTTTGCATGAAGAATAAGGCAATATGACATACACAAGCTTTGGTCCAATTTAAGTCTGCCTCCCAGCAGACCTGAGTTTGAGCGGACATCCGTCAAAATTCACGGACAAAAAAAGATTGATGAATCAGAGTCTTAAAGTGGGTACAAAATGTGTGTGGAAACGATCTTAGTGAATGAGGCCCATTTCTATTTAAAATGTAGTGAAAGTCATATACTGAAAAAATAATAATAACAAATAAAAAAGGGCTTAAATGTGCTTAGTTACTGTCCGCCACTGGTGGTGAAGATGTTTGGTGTAGAGGAAAAAAAAGAAGGGGACCAAGTACAGCCCTGGGGATCCCGGACCCAGCTAACAGGAACACGAGACTAAGTATTGACATCAACATAAACTTAAAGTACCAAAAGCAAAAGTACTAATTACGCAGAATGTCGCATTTCAAACATTTAAAAAAATTATACAAATCTTTTGAAAATACCAGATCCACAAGCTCACAACACGTCAGATTGTGAGCTTGTACATCTGCTACTTTCAAACAGCCCAAGTGTATACAGTATAGGGCTGAAGTGGTTAATGTGCGATGATGCGATGCGAGAGTGTGGTCTAGCCAACACCAACTCGGGACTCCTCAATCGCTGCCCTCCACACTCTCCTATCTAACAGGGTCTTGAGCTCTACAGTGTTGTTAGCTAAGCTGTCGTGCCACAGTGCATCATCGTAGGTGGTGCGTTTCTTGCCTTTCCTGGCTTTGCCCTGGGTTGGCTCCCATAGTGTTAGTTTGCTCTATTTCCAGGCCCTGCCTGCCTCATCCTTCTCTTTCTGGTTAAATGTAATAATAATCAAAATCTACATTAGTCATTAGTGACTAAAGTTTTCAAATATTTTTTGTTGAGTAAAAAGCACAATATTTCCCTCTGAGATGTAGTGGAGTAGAAGTAAAAGTATTGAAAATTGGAAACACTCCAGTAAAGTAAAATAAATACATGTAGGCTACTTAAGTACAGTACTTGAGTAAATGTTGCTTTCAACCATTGGCTACCAGGAACAATAGACTAACAGCAGTGGTGCTACCAGGAACAATAGACTAACAGCAGTGCTTGTGCCATGGTTGCACAGGTCCCCGTCACAGCAGGTCGCTTGAGTTTCCATGCCCCCGGGTATGACGTGAGACTCCGATGACACACACAGACTCCTTGAGGCGCAGCCCTTCACGATCATCCCCTGGCCTTTGACCGTCACTGTGAGCAGAAAAACAAACAAAAAACAAACACATTACTGTCTGTATTTAATACTCTACAGTATGTCTAGAAAACATCATTGGACATTCTTCTGAGCTGAGGAATGTGAACTATTTAGGTAAACAGGAGATGCAGTCGTCTGAGGCCATAAACGTATTACCTCTCCCTGAGATGCAGCGATCCTCATCTCCAGTACAGGACAGAATGTTGGAGCATTCGTTGCCTGTGCAGGTGTAGCACTTCTTACCGTTGGGAGAAGGGCTGATGGGAGCTGTAAGGTTAAACATTGGAAATTGTCATAAACACAGGAGTTTTGACTGCTTATTTGGCAGATGAATAAAATCCAGACATGGTTCTCTTTATGTGTAAGGCTGATGAAGTAAGAAAGACAGTGACCAAGTATCTCCTGGTACATTTTTAAAGACTTTTTTATTATAGCTAATGCATGGCAAAACCTTTTCCAATTATATCATCTGTATAAGACAGTCTGGGTAAATATGAACAATATTTCAAACTTCTTATTTTATTTTAATTAATGCAAGAACAATGGTTTCTATTTGAGCATGTTAAATTTCCAGGAAGAGTTGAATTGAATTAGCGTGAAATCCCCATCAATGATGTCATTGTTAAGCAGGGTTCCACCAAGGTCCACCAATGAGACGCAGAGTGAGTAGATGAAAATATGAGGACCAATTTGAATATATCCTCTCTCTTCTCACAAAAACGACAAAATGATGGACCTGAATGATGGCTGATTCTGATTCCGATGAAAGTAAGGTTGAAAATGTGTGCCTTCAAAGTCCCATTCAAACATTTTCAAAACAAAACTGAAAAGGTCTCCTTTGTTATTGTGTTTATCAAACATAGATTAGAACAGGGATTCTCAACCTTTTGTAACTGAAGGCCCAACTAGGTATATGTCAAGATGGTCATGGGGCCCACATACCCAAATAAATGTAATACTCATTATAAAATAAATAAAGGGGCATTATTCTGTTTTCAAACGGTTTAATCAAACCTTGGATCTATTATGTTTTGTGATTGTACATAGATAGACAGTTATTGTTTCTGGGTGTCAGTTGTCTAGCAGCACTGCAGTAAGCAGTGGAAACAGTCCATAATAGTCTATATAGATTGAATTTAGGCTGTTTTCTGAGTGTTTCCAGTGCATTGGGAAGGGGGCTGCTCACCAGCAACTGTGCAAAGTGGTGTGACAGGCATGCAAATCACCGTTGTGAACATGTTTATAATAGTTATGGGCACAGTGTGCTAGTTAAAAGCAACATTTGATGAATCTTTGACGGTAATGTGTCAGCAAAATTCTAAATAAATAAAAAATAAAACAAAACATAAATGTCTCAATGAAGAAATCTATATATTTGAATTCATAGTTTAAACTATTTGGGCAGCACCTCCGCGGCCCACTGGCAGGTGCTCTGAGGCCCACCAGTGGTCCCTGGCCCACCAGTTGAGAAGGGCTGGACCCCAGGGGGGTCCCCAAATTATTTTGGGTGGCCCCCAGATGATTAGCTTAATGTGCAACATACTCAACAGTAAACAAACCAACATACAGTATAAGTGTATACAGGGTATCTGCACATTTCTAAAGTTACAATTTAAGGACTTTGAAGACCTTTTTAATACCAAATTGTCCAAATTGTTAAATATTACGTAAGAAAGAGGCAGACATTGTGAAAATAGCAGATCTACAAGCTCACAACGCCTCGCAGTGTGAGGCGTTGTGAGCTTGTAGATCCGCTATGTTCACACTATTTTAACTGTGGAACCGAGTCAAACTAAATGTAATGCCTACATTCCAAGTGCTTGTCAGGGTGGGGGTCCCCAGTTCAAATATGATTATTTTGAGGGGTCACGGCCTGAAAAAGTTGAGAACCTTTGGATTAGAAGACACTACAGACTAGTGATGTGTGGGTCAGGTTTTTTCATGACCCGCCCCGCCCAGCCATGGAACCCAACCCGCCTCAAATAAATCTATGGCTCAACCCGCCCCGCGACCCGCGGTGGGAAAAAAAAGATAATCATCATCATAATAGCTCAGATTTATATAGCGCTCTTTTAAGTACCCAAAGTCGCTTTAAATGTCTACAGTAGCACAACATTGTCATGGGCTAAATAAACAAGCATGTTGTTCAAAATAGTTTTTTTTTTTATTATTATTTTTTTAGAGCGCCTGACTCGCTCACCCGCAGCCCGCATAATTGCCTCTGAAATCCTGACTCGACCACCCGCGCCGCGGGTTGATACGCCGCTCATCACTACTACACACAGTTCAAAGTACTTACGTTTGGAATACAGAACGTTGCAGAGGTCAGTGGAACAACAGGCGCTGCTTAAAAGTGTCCTGGTGAATCCAAAGTTCATGGAGCCACTGACACACTGATCAGCTGACATGCAGGTCTTCATGTTCACGTCCATTTTCATCTCACCTGAAAACAAACAAACATAATTCACCTCTGATGAAATTATGTCTTAACTCATTGAGTGCCCAAATTATTTCTGGCTATTTCTGGCCATTACGATTTTTTTTTTTTTTTTTTTAAGTTAAAAAAAAGTGCTTAGGAAGCGAGATACAGCCTTTTTCAGTTATACGTTAAACAAGGAGTGGATGGAGCTGCAAATCTTCAGATAATGATATCTTGGGTTCTGAACAACTACTACTACTACTTTTTTCAAAAACACGTGAAACACGTGATTGGCACGTTGCACCATAGCGTTAAAACACGTGAAACACGTGAATGGCACTCAATGAGTTAACTCATTTAGACCTGTTACACCTAGATACATTGTTATACCTTTCAAGATGGGAACATGCACTTCTGCGTCATTTTAGTTGTTGATATATCGCAGAAAATTACGGGGAAAAACAACAACTTTTTGTGTATTTTCGTAAATTAATGCCCTATTGGATCATACAGCGTCACAGAAAAGCGTCAATTGTAGCAGATCCACAAGCTCGAAGCAACACATTTCAAGCTTGTTGATCTGCCACTTTTGCTATTTTTGAATTTGAATCCTGAAAAGTAACAGTTTTTCAGAAAAGGGCGTTTTCAGAATCGGCCTCTGGTCTTAATGGGTTAATACTACTAGAAAGTGACTGTCATGTCATCTATGACAGAGTTGACTGTGTATCTGTAAGAGTTCTATGTCACAGAAGTGAAATACAGAGGTAATACCTCCATCACATACCTACATATGACCTGATATTTACTGCACCACATTGCTGGGATGCGGGACACTGCTGCTGCGTTTCACTACAGGTTCCTGTCGCTCCTGGGATGCACATGTAACACTGCAAGGCACATGCTGCAAGACACACAGGCAAGACAACGTTTGTGTGGAATAAGTACGTACAGAAAAAGAAAACAAAAGACAAAGAAAAAAGTTAAAGCCTCACTACAATATTTAACTTATTTTAATGAATACAATGTAATTTTGTCCAACCTGTATGGTAGAGTATGTTAATACAATATAACTTACAATTGTGGTGGTTGTATTTTGTCTCCCTGCTCTTCTATTGAGATATTACATTGTAATAATAATAACTCCTCCTCACCTCCGTTCCTCCCCCTTCTCTCCTCTCCTCTCCTCCTCTCCTCACCCCCTCCTCTCCTCTCATCCCCCTCCTCTCCTCTCCTCTCCTCCTCTCCTCACCCCCTCCTCTCCTCTCATCCCCCTCCTCTCCTCTCCTCTCCTCTCCTCTCCTCTCCTCCTCACCTCACCCTCCCTTTTCTCCCCCTTCTCTCCTCTCCTCCCCTCCTCTCCTGCCCTTTCTCCTCTCCTCTCCTCTCCTCTCCTCTCCTCTCCTCTCCTCTCCTCTCCTCCTCCCCTCACCCCTCCCCTCTCTCCCCCTTCTCTCCTCTCCTCTCCTCTTAGAGTAGTAGGATAATACAATTTATAATATAATGTAATAAAATATAATATAAAATAATAATAATTATTATTTATATTATTATTATTAATTAATTATTCTGAGGGTCTGATTGGCCTGATTGGCCTATCAGGGGAATCAGTCAAGCTGAGAGTCTGATCACTGATCAAGGCGGGGAGGTATTAGCCAGAGCACCGATCAATAGTCTGTGGCAAGTCTGTGGCAAGTGGAGTGATTGTGTCGTCGAACATCACTCCAGACACAAGTGATCGTGTCTGGAGTGATGTTTGCCTTTTTCTTATGTAATATTCAACAATTTGGCCAATTTGGTATTAAAAAGGTCTTGAAAGTCCTTAAATTGTAACTTTAGAAATGTGCAGATAACCTGTATAGGGGAGACTAGGGACAAAAGTAACACTTTTTAAAATTTCCTTCACAATTCACAGAATACTCTCCTCTCTGTTTTTCAAAAACATATATATGTGCCCTAATAATCTTTATCACCCCCGAAGGGATATTTGTCTTCACAGTCTCTTCAAAAACAAAAAATCACATAACCACACATAACCATTATAACACAAAACAACATATCACACGACACAACACCAAGACAATACATGAGGCCCCAACTGTACCCAAAAAACATCCTATCGACGGGGCAGTTTGTTTTATGTTTAATGTTTGGTGTGGGAAATCCATTACTCTTGGAAGCAATACGGGTAGTCAAAGGTCATGTCTCACCTAGACACAGGATCTGACACGAATTTTGACCTGATGGTCGAGATTCAATTCATCCCCCGAGCAAGGAGGCCAAGCTCTATTAGCTCAATGGTAAAAATGTCAGCACTTGAGCAGGAAACCAGGTTCAAATCCGGGGTAGAAGAGGAAAGTTACATAGTGCTGCTTTAAACCCCAACCGATACAAAAAAATCAAATACAAATAAATAAATAAACAAACAAACATGAATGAAAGCAAAGTCTTACCTTTTGGTGAAAGCACAAGGCCGAGGATGAGCAGGAACAGATGCATTGTGTTGGACAGAGAGGTTCAAATGGCAGACTGGGCAGGGTTACAGTTTCTAATACGTTTGCAAGGGAGGGGGGGGGGGTTAGGGTGGTGCGACTATGATACACAGAGAGGAAACGTCTTGAATACCTCTTCCATGTGCACTTAATCAAACCAGGGGTCTATTATGTTTTGTGACTGTACATACATAGATAGATAGACATGTATTGATCCCGAGGGCAAGTCAGTTGTCCTAGCAGCACTGCAGTAAGCACTGAAAACAGATTCAGGCAAGAGTAGAGAGATACCGGAGAAAAAGACACTAACACTAATTCAAAAATCATTAGTAGATATAAATAGAAGTACCTTATTCTGACCAAGTACAAAGGGTATACAAATGGACTTATAGGTTAACCCTATGATCCATTGATGAATACATTTTTATTTCATTTTATGTATTTATTTTGAGATCTTTCTATTGATAGTTGATTCATCTCTATTTATTGAGTTTCCATGCGGATTTGTTATTGGCATACAAGTGGCATTATTGTAAATAGATAGTGTACGCCATCAAATGAAAAAAGCCTGTCTCTCTCTTTGATCTCCCGCTCTGCCCAACACTGCAGGAGTGTGAGAGAGTATAGATATATTTCCTCCCGTAAAAATCGATTAAAGTACAATAATAAGGACTGTTTATTTACTATCACCCTGATGTGTGCGTGAAGGACATACACATAAGCAAACTGTTACAATGTTAAGTTATTTGTTTCATAGTTTGTTCCTACTTTGCGTCCACCTGCTAGTTTAATTGTTTATAGGACAATGATGTAGTTGCATTGCTGTTTGACAATGCATTGATGCTAGACTGTAACACATACAACTGCATTAGATATTTGATTATTTTGTGTTATGTCTCTCTCTCTCTCTCTTTCTCTCTCTCTCTCTCTCTCTCTCTCTCTCTCTTTCTCACGCACGCACGCACGCACGCACACACATGTACACACACGCACACCAACGCCTGTTTTTACCCTCTACAATACCAGTAGTCAATTTGGTTGAGTCAATTCCTTTAATAAATAACTTTGACCGGTACAATGTCCATATAGTAGGCTACCACGTTAACCATAATATTATGAGGTTGCACTTCTTCACATATGGTGTTTTCTTCCCCCCTGTCAGAGGCAAACATTGCCTATGGTCTGGCCATCTGCACTTGGAATGAGGCGCAGTTTATGGAGCTAGTTCAGGCCAGGCAACTCAAGGGATTGGGGCAACCGATCAGGTGACTAGGTCACATGCTCTTTCCTCCTGATCGGGTGGTTATAGGTACTGTGCTGTTACCTGCTCACTCTGGCTGCCCTGTCTTGCTGAGCCGACGTGCGTCGTTACTGCTGCTGCTGCTGCTTGCTGAGATCTGCTACCGCTGCTCGCTGCTTACCTGCTGCTGCCCATGAAAGTCATGGATGGATATTGCGTTGCTGCCATTGTCCATGCTGCGCCAATCATAGCTACTCAGCTGTGTGCTACTGGTTCTAAACGTGGTGTTACTTTCTTTACTTAAGTTAAAAAACTAAATCAAATTATGGAAAAAAATCGCTTGCTAAAACGCTCAGCTCAAAAGCAGTAGCGTTCGTCATTGATCGATCTCAGTACGGTCAACTAGATAGTGTAGAAATAGAGTAACGACACGCTTGATCCCGCCGCAAACGGGCTCCTGGGCTTTAGTTCCAAACATTGGGACTGCCTCATTGAGATAGACGGAGCATTTCCGCATTCCATTCTTAAAATGGGAGTCGACGCTTATGTCAGAACTCTCCTTATGGCACTGGGTTAAACGGTAGTTCACCAACAGTGTTGCTAAATTGCTATGTTTCTTATCGTAAGTAACGATGGGCTCGGGGTTCTGTTATGGTCCCCAGTTTAGTGTGTATTTGTTCAAAGTAGTTCTCTTTATCTCAAGATTTGGGTTTCTAGACCTGGCTGCTTGCTTCTCTCTCAAGAGATGGCAACACCAATCTGTCGATCACAGAGAAATGGATGGCGTTCGCGGTGCAGGGAGGGGGAGAGAGAGAGAGAGGGAGGGAGATAGAAAAGGCATGGTGTCACTTTTGTGAGTTGCTTTGCTTGTTCTGGCTCTAATGTTCAGATTAATATAATATGTACTGGTTAAAACACGGATGTGCTCAGTTGGCTGCATCTTGCTTAATGTATAGTTTAATATATTTATGGATAGTTCAGTGCCTTCTTTAGACTGTACTCTTATTCTGAAGAGCTTGTCCACCAGATGTTGTATTTGAGGCTTATAGTTGATGACCGAACACATCTCTACCCAGGCGGATGAGAGATGAGAAACTAACTTGTGAGATAGTGTTCAAGAGTAGGTTTTGCACTGCAGCTTAAATGTTAATGTTCAGCTGCTAGAACTCATTGAAAATGTTTTACCATTAATCTATAGGATGTTCTGTTTCGGGGCTGGGCTGGAATGAATTAACTATTACGTTATGGGATAAAATGGTATGCTTTGTTCCATATTCAGCTGTCTACTCTATGATTGGTTGATTTTCTAGTGTAAACTGGGAATTGTAGTCTCTATATTTATAATTTTATGTAGTCTGCGTGGTAAAATACATTTCAATCAGGCTGAATGGCATAAGATGGTAAGTAATTATAGTAAGCCACAGCAATTAAAGTATTATATTTATAAAAAATTATTAATGTTATGAACTTACTTGCGACTTGCAAATGTGAGTAAAACAGCAATAATGCATGCAAGTATCACAGGATTAATAAATGTGCAAGTCTAGTTGGTGTTAAATATTATAGGTTACGGGTTGTTCGGATTCCAATCATCATTTAGCAGTATTTTAATCAGAAGGCTGCGAGTATGTTGTAAGGATGTGCATAGATCATTCTATGCTTAAAGCAGTCTGTAGTTGTGCAGTCTGGCATTATATTGTGTTACTTATTTATGGACAGATAATAGGGGTAGGGAGGATTTATCTCCATGTGCCGATGGTGGCTATAGTTATTTACCTCTTGTATAGCTATAACTGGTATCTAATTGCAGAGTAGGAAAAATGGCATGCTAGAGTTGCTGTAGCACAGGCTAACACAGTACGTTTGCTTCTTGTGGAAGCTTTAGATTGTCGTAGCACAGGCTAGCACAGCATGTTGCTTCTTGTACGGAAACTTTAGATTGTTGTAGCACAGGCTAGTCAGCATGTTTGCTTCTTATGTGGAAGCTTTAGATTGTTATAGCACAGGCTAGCACAGCATGTTTTGCCTACGTGGAGGCCGAATTGTTAGCAAAGCTATCTCAGCATGCCTTGCTACGTGGATAGCTCTGGATTGTTTGTAGCACAGGCTAGCATAGCATGGTTTTCTTCCCACGTGGAAGCTTGAATTGTCTTAGCACAAGCTATCTCAGCATGCCTTGCTATGTGGATAGCTCTGGATCGTTCGTAGCACAGGCTAGCATAGCATGGTTTGCTTCCCACGTGGAAGCTTGGATTGTTCGTAGCACAAGCTAATTCAGCATGTTTGCTTCTCATGCGGAAGCTTGGATTGTTGGTAGCACAAGCTAAACACAGCATGTTTTGCTTCCCATGCGTAAAGCTATCAAATTGGATGTAGCACAAGTTAACTCAGCATGCCTTTCTTATGTAGATAGCTGGATTGTCGTAGCACAAGCTAAACACTGCATGCTTGCTTCCATATGGGAGGTACATGGTATATAGAAAAGTTGGTTGCCAAGTGATGATGTCATGTTAGGAGCATCAAGATTACAGAAGTAAAGTTTGCAACAGGATAGATAGTGGGGCTTCAGTAGAGTCAAGATATCAGTCATTTGTCCATGTTGGCTGGTGCGCACCAACTAAATAAAATTAAAAATATAATAATATTTGCCGCGACATATCTCGCAGGACGGATAAAAGAGGGACTCCGATGCTGGCTGCTCCTGTTATCAATAGTTACACTATGTTGATGGGCTCTTTGCTTGTCTCATTCTTATCAAAAGCTGGGTGACTGGAAGTATTTGTCCCCGTATAAAAGGCGCTGCTGTATCCGCCAGAGTGGGATGCTCACGGCATATTTAGCACCACATCATGGCGTGTTCATCACTGGTGTCGAGTGTTGCAGCGCAACCAGCAGCTTGCGGTGTGCGACTGACTGTGTCAGGATTTGAGGCCACTCTCGCACATTGACGTGCAGCATGCGTCCCCACACATCCACAAGCGAAGCACGCACGCTTCACCGGGGATGTGTGAGTGGCTTCAGGAAGTAAATTCCTGTCCCAGCGGTCTATAACGGCGTCATCTCGTCCAGGGTGGCTTACCATGGTAATTGCAAGGATAATTCTGGTTCTAGATTCCAGGTTGAGCTACCTACGCTCTTGGCGGCACTGTGAGCTCTCAAGGCAGCGTGAGAGAGCTGCTTGAGATGTGGGCTTCTCAATGTTCTCAGCACTATGCTGCATCATCTACTGTGCGGGCTAGCACAAGGCTCTCAAGGCAGCGTGAGAGAGCGCTTGAGATGTGGGCTTCTCAATGTCTTCTCGGCACCTATGCTGCATCATCTACTGAGCTGCCTAGCTTGCTATTAAAACTCTGCTAAATCAATTCTGCCAACCCTCTGGCGTCTGGCTCTGTTGGGCCGATCCAGACTTGCAACAGATGGCATTTCGTGCTAAATATATTAGGCTATGGATGGAGAGGGATATCGGCGTTAGTTAATATCATTCACATGTCTAATAATCTGCGTCAAGCTCTGCAAGCTATAATTTAAGCTTGTATACCGTATTCTTTCTGCATCAACTGCTATGTTGCTAATATGCGCCACATGGCGCTTAATCAATTTAGACAGAGGCCGATTCTAAAATCTCCTTCTAAATCTGTTCTGGAAACTTCAAATAGTTATTAAAGAATATAAAATGCATGTTGCTATACGGTAAATGGCAACATGAACCCAAAATGGGTTAAATTGGTCATAGGATGGCCGGGCTAATCCAGAATTGCAATAACATTGTGTTTGTCTCTCCATCTGTAGGCCTAAACTTGAACTGGTTCACTGCAAAGCTGCGAGAGATCTGCTCAAGCTGTGGGCTTTCTCCATCCTCCGTATTGGTGTAGCTACACCTGCAGCGCTGCTTGTCCTTCCGCTTCTCTTAAATCTATGGGGCAATGGTCCTCAGGAGCTTACGTAGATATCGGTTAATAAGGATGACATTCTGCAGGCTAAAAGCTCATGAGTATGAGCGCTCTAGCTGTTCTATCGCTAATTCAATAAATGCTGCTTGCGCATTATTGACGCTTTAATTACAACTCGGGTGGATTGCTGGGGATTTAGTTTAGTGGTGATGTCATGGCGTTAAAATGTTGGGCTATTTATGACTATACAGTCAGGCTAATATTATTAGTAGTAAGCTGAGTCTATTAGTAAGTGCTGCTCAGGTATCGTTATAAAAATCTGCTGCCGCAATATTCATTGCTTAATTTTGAGATCGGGTGGATGGCTGGGGATTAGTTATTGGTGACTTCATGGCGTTAAAATGTTGGGCTATTTAATGTTGGGTTTTAAAATGTTGGGCTATTTATGACTCTACAGTCAGGCTAATATATTATATATATATATAGTACTGATTCAGATGTTAAGTAAAGATAGCACGTCTTTACACACATAGTCAGTACACTTTATTTATTATGGATGATAAACAATAGTTATCATTCATCATAGGATGACTCATTTATATAAATATATGTGTATATATATATAGCAGATTTCTTTGAAAAAGAAATAAATATAGAATGTCCTCTTCGAATCCGATTTGGTGCGGCACAGCTGTGGACACCATATTAGGATATCGTCTAGGACTCCTGAATTCAGGGATCAGCAGGTACCTGGATTCATCAGGCTTGTTGAACACATGGATGCATGCTGCATTTGTTTAGTTAAATTTAAAAATTAAATGATGAGGAACTCAGTCATTATATCATGTTAATTTATGGAGCTCCACCATTCTCACAGATGGTTGGTCCGGCGTCAGGCTCTGTGCTCCCCGGCGGTTTTGGGGGTTCTTGCTGTTTTGGGGGTTTAATTCATTCCCTGTAAATGCTATTTGGCATGTAACATTCATTAAAATGTTATCCTTACAGGGAATGAATGGATTCAGAGGCCTGACGCCAAACCATGCTTCCTCATGCTTTCTATTCCATGCTCAAGCTTGCTAATAAATATATATTCTAATCCAATCTAAGAGTTGTCTGACTGAACTGAAGTGGTTGTATGAACCATTTGCAGATAAGCAGTAAGTATCATGCACAATCTATCACCAGTAAAATGGGAGTCTAGTCAATCCAAATGTATCTATTTGTATCTTGAGCTGAGAAGTTTGGGAGCCCCATGCTTTAGTAAGTATTAGAGGTGTGGTTTGTTTAATAAGTTACGTGTGTAATCTAGTCTACCCCTCACAGGTGTGGTTTTGTTTATCTAGTCTACCCCTAAAGTTGTTGTTTGTTTAATAATGTATGTATGCCATCTACTCTACACCTTGCAGGTTTGGTGTCACCAGGATACTTGGTATAGTGCCCCGTCCCACTCCTATTCTTAGGGGATTGTATCCACCTGTTTCCTAGGCTTTTCACTGTGTTCCACTTCCTGTCTTTTGATCCAATGAAATCCAATGAAACCGGTCAGATGACTAATGATATCCAATGAAATCCGACAGGAAGTGGAAAACACACAGCCAAGAAACAGGTGAATAGAGTCCATAGTATGTATCCACAAGTTAAAGTAAGTTAAAATAATCAACAGACCCGTACTACGCTGATTAGGAGGAGACGCAGCTGTGTAAAGCTTGATTTGTGCTTCTCCGTATGACGGTGTTGTTGTGTTTGCGAAAATAGCAGACATACAAGCTCACAATGCGGCGCGTTGCGACGTGCTGTGAGCTTGTAGCTCTGATATCTTCAACGTGCGACAACATCTTACGACGAATAGGCTGATCTATAACTGCAGCGCACACCAGCAGCAGCAGCAGCAGGCTGCCGGGAATGAACCCACACTGATCTTGTCAGATCATGATAAAAACTTTAAATGATTATGATTTGATTTTAATGGTTGTACTACTTTATCCAAATAATAATAATAGGCTTACATGATAAAATAGCCTAATAACAGCATTTTCACAATCGGCCACGGTGGCCGTTGATGTTTATAATTAACGGCCAATTAAACATTTTATCTGTCAATGGCCGGTAAATACCGGCTAACGGAATCCCTGATACTGTATGCCATGTCCAAACCATATTATTGAAGTCACAATATTATCTAAATGAAATTGATAAATGTAGATAATTTACTATGGTAGTCATGGCAATTCTGAATACAGACACAGGTTATTGTTAGTGTTTACAGTGTTAGATACTGTGTATATATCAATAGTGAAGTTCATGGTTAATTCAATGATGTTAGTTTTTTAATGTCACCTTCAGTTACACTAAAAATATAATGATCAACTCAGAGATCCTGTCATCTCATGTATCTTCTCTCAAAGGGGGTAGTCAACAGGCAGAGCCGGCCCTGACACATTTGGCGTCCTATATAGGCAACATCTTTGCTTGTGCACACACGCGCGAGCGCACACACACACACACACACACACACACACACACACACACACACACACACACACACACACACACACACACACACACACACACACACACACACACACAGAGAGAGAGAGAGAGATCTCTGATAATCTGATGTCTGGTACGGTAACTGCTGCTGTGGTATTCACACACTCTGGTTGTATTTGTGCAAGTGTGCTTTCAGACAGTAACACAGCAGCCTTGGATTACACCCGCTCAGTGACAAGATGCCTTTCGTGACTGCCTTTTTTGCCTATGCCTAGGGCCATTTTCCAACTCCCTTTTCAAAATGTCAGCCTCCTTTCATGTGAAGGAACATCCCCTTGTTGTTCTTAGTTCTACCAGAAGATGGCAGCAGATAATTCTAATTAGTTTCACCTGAACCGGGCATCTAAACTGGAAGAGGCCTCACCTCATTGATGGACTGGAAAAGATGAAAAGGTTTGTGTAAATTCCCACCCTTATTTTTCTTCTGTGCTGACCCATACGTTGTCCATGGTTCTGAATGCTGCATATCTGGGAAAAGGCCAAATATTTACATTTTCAATTTATAGAGCTTATCATAAGTTGTCTTAAGACATTCATGCACACTTCTAGTGTTTTTTAAAGTTAAATATAAACAATCTAATAGTATAGTAGACAGATATTGTGCCATCTTTGAATGTGCATTAGTGAGGAACAATTATCTGAAGATGAAGTTGAAAATGGGTGAAGCGTCCATTTAACTTTAATTTTGAAATACACTTTTCCGGTAACTTTGTCGGAGTGTCGAGAGTAGAAGCAAAATAATGCTTTGAGAAGTTGTGAAAAACACATGTATGTGGAATGGTTGTTAAGAAAAAATATATCAGTAGAATAATATATAAAAAATAACTTGTTTTTAACTCTCTCTGAGTCATATGGTGAGATAACAGTGACTGTGTAACATGCATTTATGCCTGGAGGTAAAAAATTATGCACAAACTCACACAAACACAAAATTTGGATCAATCAGTTAATATACTCATCTTTCTTTTTGTTAATAACCCTCATTTTTGTTTGGTAATTAAAACTTGCTTTATGCTTTAAACATACCATGCGTCACACAAATACATTACAAATACAAGCGCTGGGTACATCACTGAGGAGGACCGGACAGGACAGGTGTATCGAGCAGTGAGTTGAGCAAAGTTACAGATACCACTGGTGCTACCAGGAACAAGAGACCACTGGCGTTACCAAGGAACTTAATTACATCCCACGGGTGGAGGCAGCCCTGGCCGCGCACCGCCTGCCCCCCAGCGCAGAGGCCAGAGGACCAGGCTTCTTGTCGAGACACGACAGAGACTTCTCGGCTGTGTCATGGCGTTCTTGGTGGCCACGGAGAGAGCTAGGTGGCTGGACCTCTCCCGCCTCTCCGACGCAGAACGAATCAGCGTCTTAGACCAACCCGTCAACCAGGATGGGCTATTTGGGGACGCCATCGCCACCCTCATAGCCAGCTGGAGACTGGGACAGGAGCAGGCAGGAGCCCTGATGGCTTCCATCCCCAGGGCAGCCCAACCCACCGTGCCTGCACCCAGACAAGCCCCAGCACCGCTCGAAACCAGGCCTCGACGCCCTGCGTTGCCTGCTGGTCTTGTTCCCAGACCAAGCAGCCTCAGGGGCCGCGCCTACGGCCTCGGACTAGGCTGCTTCCGCTCCCCGGAAAGCACCAGGGGTCTACCTCCGGGGACGGCCCGCACAGCAACCGTCAAGAGCTAATCTAGTCGACGACAGCAGCAGTAGCTGCCTCGTAAGCGGTGGACAACGCTGCTCCCCGCAGCTTATCCCACGTTCTGGGAGCCGGGGTCGAGCAGGGTGCACACAGTGCACGCGCTCCACCATCAGGCCAAAAGACAGAGACTTTGCACATTTGTGCATTCTACGAGAAATGACATTATGTACTTGCCTGTCCGTAATTATTTTAATAAAAAGCATTTTCAGCCAACACCGCTTGATCCTTTCAGGGGGGTTGTTAACTGTGACTATGATGTCACCCAGAACGTAGGGGTAATGAGGCCGCTGCTCCCAGACCCCAAGAGGAGTCGCGGGGCAGCGGTACGGCCATGTTCCAGTGTAGAAAATTATGTATTTTCTCCCAGGGTAAGGCGGAACGAGTCATCCTTGGTGCACACACCAGACGACTCCATTGCACCGCCGTGAACCGGACATGGTAAGGTGGAGACCCCTCTCTCAGCCAGATTACAAGAGTGTGTTAAGTGCGGTGCCCCACAGTGGGTGCTCCGCACGATATCGAAGGGGTACATTTTACAGTTAGCTGCGAGGCCTCCGCCCTTTGAGGAAATACTCTTCTCACAGGACCGAGGCCCGGCAGGTGATGTCCTGCAGGCAGAGATCCTCTCCCTGCAAGAAAAACACGCCATAGTAGAGGTACCCCCAAACCAGACAAATAGCGGGTTCTACTCGCGCTATTTTTTAGTCAGTAAAAAGGGGGGAGGGCTGAGGCCCATACTGGACCTAAGGGCACTAAATAAATACCTAAAAGTATTGACATTTAAAATGTTGACCACGGCGTCTCTCCTGCGCTCGATGCGACAGGGTGACTGGTTCGCAACAATAGACCTAAAAGATGTTTATTTTCACATCCCCATCTACCCACCGCATAGGAAATTCCTGCGGTTTGGTTTCAAGGGTAAGGTTTATGAGTACACAGTCCTGCCGTTTGGTCTATCCCTTCGTGCAAGGGTATTTGTCAAATGTACAATGGTGGCTATTGCCCCCGTTCGTCAAGAAGGCACGCGTATATCCATGTACATTGATGACTGGTTACTGCAGGTGGGCTCGCGCGACGAGGCACAGCAGTACACGCTCCGCGTGGTAGATCACCACTGAACCTTGGGTTCAGGATCAACTACGAGAAAAGCGTGTTGGTACCCGCGCAAACGACGTCTTTCATAGGCATGGCCCTGCACTCCACGACGGTTATTGCTTGCCTTTCACAAGAAACACTCCAGTCGTTTCAGTCATGCCTGGAACAGTTCAGAGTGGGCCGCAGAATGACGGGTCTCATGGCCTCCGCCGTCTCGTTGATCCAAATGGGGAGGCTACATATGAGACCATTTCAGCGGTGGATGGCGGCCAGGGGCAACCCTAGCCATCCTCTTTACCGAAAGTGTTAGTCACAGCAGGGTGTGTGAGAGCACTCAACCGCTGGAGGGATCCACGGTTGCTCTTGTGGGGGTTC
The DNA here is from genome assembly GCF_963280865.1 of Gymnoscopelus braueri. Classification (NCBI taxonomy): domain Eukaryota; kingdom Metazoa; phylum Chordata; class Actinopteri; order Myctophiformes; family Myctophidae; genus Gymnoscopelus; species Gymnoscopelus braueri. Next base: position 8,556,603 of record NC_137605.1, on the reverse strand, counting down.
CGATGGGTCTGACTACCTCTAGACAGGTTATCACCACGGATGCAAGGCTGCTGGGGTGGGGTGCCACCCACAATGGCAGGGCCACCAGGGGTGTATGGTCACCCAGTCTACAAACCTGCCACATAAACTACCTAGAATTATTTGCGTTTTTTCTGGCACTAAGGCATTTCCCTTTCCTTCGGGGCTGTCATGTACGAGTGTGGACCGATAACATATCGACGCTGTGCTACATTAACAGGCAGAGAGGAACAACGTGTGCGGCACTGGAGCGAGCCACGGATTCTGTCGCTTAGGGCGTCACATGTGGCCAGGATCCAGAACCTGGGGGAAGACCTCCTGTCCAGGGATACGTGCCATTACGGGGAATGGTCACTGCACCCAGACATAGCAAACCTTATCTGGGCTCGTTTCGGACGGGCGCAGATAGATTTGTTCGCCTCACAAGACAACACAAAGTGTGGTTTGTACTTTTCAATACGGGGGACAGTTTCCCTGGGTGTAGACGCACTGGCGCACCACTGGCCCACCACTGTATGCCTTTCCCCCTCTGTCCCTCATAGCCCCCACATCCCAGTAAGGGATGAGGGGCTGAGTGTGATACTGGTGGCCCCACGGTGGGGTGACTGGCTATCGGATATCACACCTCTCTTATACGATCACCCCTGGCCGCTGCCGTCACGTAGGGATATGTTGACGCAGGCCTGGCCGGTGGGTGGTTGACACGGGGCGATGTTGTACACCTGTCTTAAATGTTCTTGTCCCTAGCTGAGCCGAGGTCAGAGGCCCATACTATCCCCGCCCAGGAGGGGCAGGGGGTGTGGGTGGCCCATGATCAGTGTGGGTTCCAGTAGGGCTGGAACTTTGCCACAATCAGGGAGTTCATCAAACCTCTCCCATAGCAAGACCTGGAGCGGAGTATTGAATATATAACTGTCTATAGGTTACTAACGTAGCCCCCGGTTATATGAAATACGAAGCGAGAGGTCTTGCAAAAGACACCCTTTTTGTTGTGGCAGACGAGAAGAGAAGTCTTATTTTGAAGGAACGAGTGGAAGTTCGTCCCCTGATTATATAGGAGCGGTGGGCGGAACCTCCGTTCAGGGGAACGAATCAGAGTCCAGCCAGGGAGTTTCCTGTCTGGAAGTATATCAAGATATGCTTCTGTATTCGCACTAGAGGGCGCTCTCCCATAGCGAGACCTCTCGCTTCGTATTTCATATAACCTATAGTTTTTATACATAAACAGATTGTTTATAGTAATACTGTGCATGATCATCACACTAGCGGTTCCAGTAATGGGCAGATTGAATTACCAAAAAACAAAAAACAACGCTTTAAGGAGATCTTTTATTTATCGAGCATTGACTCTTTGGAATAACCTGCCGCAAAACCTTTGTATGTTGTATTTAACACTGCAAAGTATTTTAGTTTTTTTGTTTTCTGTTTCTTTGCTCACATGTAATTTTAGCTATCTTATTTGTTAGCTTCATTATGTATTATGTGTTGAGTACTGACATTTAATACATTTGTATTTGCAACTGTAACAATTATTTTTGGATATTTTTTTGTGTGGACCCCCATTAGCTGGTTGCTATGGCACCAGCTAATGGGGATCCATAATCAAATCAAATCAAATCAAATCAAATCAAATCAAATCAAACCAGCAGGCCCAACCCCGCCCGGGCCAGCCTGTCTGTACATCATGGAGAAACTGTTTGCTTTCCGGCGTTGATCAAATAAACATGTAAACATGTCATGTCTTCTGGGGAAGGCTGGAGGCTGGAGGAGTGGTGTCTCAGTGTTGTTTAGCTTGCTGGGTGCATATAAGGAATTGTTTGATGGGGTGGAGGGGAACGAGAGCGATTAAGGTCAGCTACAGAGAGATGGTCTGGCTGTTGCAGGGAGCAGTAATTACATAGAGGGATTAGAAGCATCTCATTCGAATCTCAAAGTTTGGATGTCATCCAACTTGATATGTATTTGGCTGCAGACCACTATCTGCCAGGGGGCCCTCCATGAGAGAAGATTTGTGTTTTTCAAGATTCATCAAAATGATTAAAAAATAGCCAATCTACAAGCTCAAAATGGGCCACGATGCGACAAGTGGCAAGCTTGTAGATGTTTCAAAAAGCCAAAGTATACAATTTTGTAATAATTTTTTTTTATTATTTATTTCATTGTGGTATTTATTACTTAATTTTTGGACCAAAAAACGTCCGTATAAAATAGGGTTAAACATTGGTTGAATGTCTCAATCTCCATGAAAACTGCGTAAGAAGACATGTCTTCATTTGTTGGTGAATGATGTTCTTGCATCAATAAAGAATAAACATTGACAGGAAACCTGGGAAGTGGCTGCTTCACTACTAGTATGTGTGTGTGTGTGTGTGTGTGTGTGTGTGTGTGTGTGTGTGTGTGTGTGTGTGTGTGTGTGTGTGTGTGTGTGTGTGTGTGTGTGTGTGTGTGAATGCATGCTTTACAACAGGTCCGGCTTTTTCCCAGAAATGATCCCAGTTAAAGCTACAAGTGAAAGTATGCAGCTGTCTGCTTTGTTATTGCTACACAGCACAATTATTGTTAGGGGGCCAAGCACGTAGTGCATGCATAGGCAGGCACCCTATAGTATGTGTTAGTTTTAATCTCCACTACATTTCTAGGAAGGGAAAAGGTACATTATGAATTAACCACTTGAGCTATAATGGAAAATATTAATATCCATTCAGGGTGAAGTGTTGACCATTTATTAGGAAGAATCAGCAGAGCAACAGCATACGGATCATAAGCAGCAGGCCTCCTGGCCTGTTCCTGCAGCCCCTCTGGGCACAAGCATCTTGAGCACCAATCTCAGACCGTTCTTATAGTGTCAACTACCAGAGATGCTATTCTAATAGTCATATAAAGATATATATACTAAAAATAATGGCGACATACAAATAGTTATAAATAGTAAACACTGATTCGCTGACAGAGGGAGCATGGAGGAGTCAGCTCAGCTGTTAGATTGACATCTGTAGTTGAGTTAGAATTAGCACAGTGTATTGTGAAAGCTTGCTGACTAGACCTTCAATGAGATTGAATGGGAGGCAGACAAATACACAAATACATACATTTGACAGTCTATAAACATTGCTACCACAAAGCCCTATTTACATTATAGTGAAACTAGCAGTGCTTGTATTTTACTTGATGTTTGACCAGGAGGAGATACTTTGACTACAGCTAAACACATGTAACCGTTTGGCTAAGTCTAAGCTAGTATCGACTACCACCTATTCCCAACATGGAAAAACTAAACCCCAGCTAGGGAGTGCGGTCACTTTCATATACAGCAAAGCAGCAGTGTGGTGTCATCAAGCGCTTATTCAACAATACTGAGATCAATGAAACAAGAACAGAGAGACAGACAGTAAACCTACCACGTTTGCAAGGGCCGAGCGCACGGTTCGCAATGCCCGCAGCGGCGGGGAACAGGTAGAAGTGGTGAAACTGAAAGAACAAAAGCCAAATGTTTACATTCACTGTAGTGCCAACGACACCAAATGAACGTGTTATACTGCGGAGACTGGGGGAGGACCACCAACATACCTTCTATGCGTGGTGAAGTTAGACACACACGCACAGGACTAGTGTCGTGTCTGAGCAAACACTCCCACACGCGCGCGCACACACACACACACACACACACACACACACACACACACACACACACACACACACACACACACACACACACACACACACACACAAGAGAGCTACTGTAGCACACACATGCTAGACTCCAAGACGACACTGATACAGTAGGTCACCGGACATAGATAATTGACACATAGCAACATATGGTGACACACACACACACACACATACACACCCACGACAGACTCCACGACTCCAGCAATACTGATGGGATACAGGGATTAAATTGATGACAATGGACACACGGCACCAGATGGGTTGCGACAAACTAATAAAACGTTGGCATCTACCTTTCCTCAAGGGCTCTTTTCATCTCCAGAAGGAGGCATAAAATAAAGTTGCCATCTACCAAGTGTTCTAGGCCTTTGGTAGGGTAACTTGGACACATAAAACCATATTTTTAGGCTTTCACCTGCCTGACAGATACATTAGTACTGGCCAAATCCAGAATCAGATGACGAGATGCTTGCCATTAGCTCGTCTTTGAAGACATCATAGCTGGTAGGGGTTTTGGAGAGCTTCAGCCTGAAGAAACAGGTGGATGCTTGTGGCAGTGATGATGTCGCAATAACTTCTACCTCCAGGTATTGAGGCATAACGTCCCAGCCAGTCCAGAAACTTAGCAACCTCTTCAGCACATCTGAAGGACCTAGAGACAGAAAGTAGTTTAAGTGATGGGGCTCAAGAAATAAATGTTCCACACATGACTCAGTTTGTGATCACCAAGTGTGATGCACTAAAACAGGAGTCTGCAACAGGGGTCTGTGACACCTAGGGGGCCCTCAGAGGTCCAGCCAAAAATGTGTGCGATAGGATCTTTTATTTACATTAAACACTAAAACCCTAGCATCCATATTCTGAGGGGATCTTTAGCCAAACAGGTTTGGTGTGTAGAGGTTCAAACAGAGCAGACCAAGTACAGACAAAGGTCAAGTGTACTAAGTATTGAGGGTTTAAGTGGTTAAATGTCTGAAAATACACATCCAGCATATTCATAGAAAATATTGTGTAAACAAATAAGTCAAAAAAACTGATGATAACTTGTCAAACAAGTCTATGAAGCCATCTATGAAATGGTTAATAATCTGCAACATACAATATGTAGTGGGGGACCCTGCTTCAGCTCTCTCAGCTATAGGGCTGAAGACCCCGCCACTAGAAGACTCATCAATAAGGAACCTATGGAATAAATCTGGGGGAAATACTTACTGTTCTCGATGAACTGGCGGAGGAAACCTATAGCACGAGACATCTGTTCAAAGGTGCATTCATCCTCATTGACAGGAGGCCACATGATCTTGTCCAAGATCATCTAAAAAACAATATCTGGTCATTTTCATTGTCTGGGAGTCATGGAAGCCTAATATTTTGTCATGCTTCACAAACAGTGAGCTGTGAATGTATGACAAAAAAATAAGTCATCAATTTTCTTGTTTGAACATGATGTGCAGTTTGGAAAGTTGTCAACATTTAAACAGGGGAGATGAGAAATGATGCACAATGCCAGTGTCTGTGAGGTGACCATGGGGAGATTGACTGTTATAATCGTTAGGTTTACCAATGTATAAATTGAAACTTGTCATATTTGTTTAGTTTTACCTCTGGTTTTATCTCCAAGTCAGAGGCCATGGGGAAGAAATCTGCCACTTCATATCATTGGCAACGTCTGTGAACGAAGTAAGAGGACCAATTTATTTCCAATATGGCTGCTGTGCATAGAGCCTATGGTACTTTTGACTCTACTACATTACACAAGGGGAAAAGGCACATTAACGACTTATGGCCCATTTCAAATAGTGCAAATAGAAGATCTACAAGTTCACAACATATTGTGCGCCTGTAGATTGGCTATTTTTTTTACCATTATCGATATACATTTCTGCTAAATCTGATTTGTTGTGGGAAAAATACATTTAAAGAGCATGTACATCTGAATGAGTATTTTAAAATGCTAAATTGCCAAATACAAATTTGACAGAGCATGCAACTTCACTTTATTTGAGCAATATTTGACCAGGGATATCTTTACTTTGACTCAAGTACTGGGATTGAGGTGGCCAATTTGTCCATTACTGAATAGAACTCAATTGGACATCACCCCCAAAAAAAAGAAGAAAAAAAAACTAAAAAGGTTTTGCTCAAACGGACAAAAGTTGACTAGTTGTACCCGTTCCAATACTTGCTGTAAATGGAATGACTTTGCAAGTTAGTTCATGCAGTTAACAAATTCTAATACTACACTTAACGTTTATATTATTACATTTTGTAATTGTTTATATGAATTAGGAATGTTATATATTCCTTTTTGAACATGTTGGGGATTATCCGCAAGCATTTATTTATTGTTATATATTATTTAGTTTTGCTTCATATTTTTAAATATATTATGGCTTTTCATTGTAATGTGTTTTAATTTTTTCACCCTTAAGTTCAAAATAATTTATCAAATCAAACCAAATTATTATGAACATAAACACAGTTATCATATCACATCAACAAAATATTAATACCAGACCACTGGGCTGGAAGTTAAATAAATAATTAAATAATTAAATGTTTAAATAATTAAATGTTTAAATAAATAATTAAATAAATAAATACGTAAATAAATAAGGAAATAAATACATAAATAAATAAATATATATATAAATAAATAAAAACATAAATAAAAACATATATAAATAAAATAAAAATAAATGAATGGTCACGTAAATGAATACATTTAAATATTTAATTGTATATTTCTTTTTACATTTATTTTAGCATTTCTTGCTTTATAAATTCATTATTTATTTATGTATTTAATTCTAGATATGGCAGCTTTAGTCCTCCATAGGAGAGACATACCTGCGCTGATGCATAAAGACATAAACTGAAGCCCAACGGCTCAGCTTTGTTTGGACAAAAGTTCAAAAAGGACAGTTTGAATCCATCCAGACATCACTTCCCCTTTGCAGACGTATTAAAAGCTGTAACCCTGCACAGTGTTTCAGTTGAACCTCTCTGTCCAGCACATCATGCATCTGCTCATACTGATCACTGGGCTTATGATGTTCCCCAAAGGTAAGTCTTATTTATTTGTTTGTTTGTTTTGTTTATGCATTTGTTTATGCATTATTTTAGTGTCATAACTACATGGTAATCACACAATCGTTTGGTTTTAACAAAAGATAACATCCAGAGAAAAACAGTTAGTTGGGTTTTGTTATTCTATTGCTTTTCATGATGTGTGTATTTGATTTGCTTTTCATCGTTCAAAAATCTGCATTAATACCAGAGGAGTTGTGGCACAGTGTGCTCCGGGTATCCATTAATTATTACTAGAGGAGTTGTGGCACAGTGTCCCCGGCCGGACAGCTGTGCAGGTGTGTATGGGGCAGCAGCCAGCCGGTGCAGAGGTGTCCGTCTGTGGTGGTTCTGAAGCAGCGTAGACTACAATGGCAGTTTCTCTGTAAACAATCTATATTTCATCAAACTAGAAAAAGCTTCTGATCATATTTTAGACGAAAAATGGGCCATCTATTTGCTCAATATTTATTCATTTCACATTGGCAACAGCTAGTTTCGGAACATACGGTACAGTATGACAAATAATAATACTAATAAGAACGTTTCATGAATCGGACCAGAATTCACTTAGGAAGAAATGTAAGAAGAAAACTTACGAAGGTATTGGTGAATGAGGCCCATTTTCGTTATACTTGTGATAAGGATTATGCCTAGCCTGGTAAACCCTCCCTCCGGAAATCTCAATTCCATTTCATTTCAGGAGTGAGTCTGGCCTGATCCGCCTGTCTGCAATATTGGCTGTGCTGGAGTTGGGCGGGAGTAATACCGTTGACTGACAACCCCTTCAGCCAATGATAATTTTTCCCCTTCAGCCAATCAGCAGTTCACCAGTCTTAATGTGACGCGACGGGACTTTTGAGACAGCCATACCCAAAATGGGTTGCCTTTTTCGGGTACAATGGTGTCACTGCCCGCCCCTACCGGTTCTCTATTTTTTTTTTTTTAAATAGGCTTTGTCATGATTAATTGACCACATATATGAAGTTAAACAACTACATTCTATCCAAACGATATCTTATAAGTAAATTCCGTGCCTCAAAATAGAAGTTAGAGAGCTTTTTGAAGTAAAAAAATAGCGGAGAAAACTGCCCACAGAAAAAGATGGCTGCCGTTCGTGTTTTGGGCTCACTCGAACTCGCCACCTGATTGGCCAACTGTCGCTGTCAATCACAGAACGATGTGCGACGACGCTGATAGGCGCGTCCGTTTGGCATATACAGCCAATATTGCAGAGAGGCGGTTCATGCCAGACTCACTCCAGGAATCAAATAGAAATTAGATTTCCGGAGGGAGGGTTTACCAGGCTAGATTATGCCATCCAATTCAGTACAATGGGCCTCATTCAGCAATACGTTCCTTATGTTTCCTCTTACATTTCTTCCTAAGTGAATCAAAACCAGAACCTTTCGATTCTCAGGAGACTCAGGAGTCCAGGGTCTCCTTTTTTTTTTCTTTTTTTTTTTTTTCGGCCTATTTCTTCCTCTCACTATTTATTCATTAATTCTCTTTATCTATTGTTCTGGGTGTGGATGGCCCCTAAACTTGCAGACTGTGTCAATTGATTCAATTTTCTCACAATATTTATAAGCGTGCACGTCATACCTATTGTACCATTCCATACCTACATTGTATTTACAATGAACACATATTTAATTCATGGTAATTTTCAAATACACACAAATGCTGGTCTGCTGGGTTCATTTCAGTGTGGTCACATTTAGAAAACCTCCACTTTTAACTCCACATAGACGTATAGTTTCAACGTGCTGGCTGATGATAGGTTATTGGTTTACTTTTAGTTTAATGTCATTCACTTTAACCCTATTTTATACTTTGTTTGAAAATAGCCGATCTACAAGCTCACCACACGTCCCATTACTGGCTATTTTGAGCTTGTAGATCGGCTATTTTCGAAACATTTTGATAAATCTTGAAAACATTTCCCTAGCAGAAAATATTTTCAGGTGGGGGTCTGCAGCCAAATGCATGTCAATTTGGAGGTCCTTGACATGAAAATGTTTGAGAACAACTGCTTTAGAGTTTTCAACAGGTCTGAAATTACAATCTAACCCAAACGGACCCGGTTGAGTTGAAGCCCAAGCCCCATAAACCCCCACACAACCCACCCTCATCGCCCCCCCATACCCCCACCCCCATATCCCGACATTCGCCTCACCCCCATTTTCCCGACCCCCTATACCCACCCGTCACACCCATCCCCATACCCCCCACACAGCCCCCTACACCCCTCCTTGCACCACCATATCACCCACCACACCCCTATTTCCACCCCATTACATACCAAGCAGCTGCTACCTTAAAGACCCTCCATATCCACCCACCAGCTTTCAGTATTAAAATGTTTTATATCCACTACTAACGCTACTCCTGAACATGAAATATGGATAACATGCTAATTTCAGCTAATTTACATTGATGTCTAGTGGTGATATGTTGATTAATGTGAGAGAAATAATAAAATACATTCATTAAGTAAAATAAATAATTTGCTGTTCACTTCAGAAGTACCTCCACAGAACTATTGATTTATTTATTTTTATGTTTGGAGTCTGGTGTTCAACCATCTTTAGACTTTAGTTTAGGTACTCTTTACTTTTATTTCTGTGTGTGATTTCCTGTGATTTGTGTGTGCAGCAATCACACACAGGTGTGACTGCAAGCAGAGCCATGCAGTCATGCCTTATAGATGGGTTTCCCGTTTGTAAACATTGAGGATGATGCGCGCGCAGTGGAGGGAAGAGCCTGTAGAGGGCGCTATTACCCGCAGCATCTCTGGCCACTGTACATTGATAAAATAAATGGTCTTCACCGGGTTTAATGAAAGTAGATTAAATGATGCAGTTTGTAATATCTTCTTTACTCAATAAAAATGATTTGTCGGAAGTTGGATCTGTCTGTATATAATAGCAGCATTATGCCTATTCTGCCTATAATAGCAGCATTATGCCTATCTAAATCCCGAAAATAACAATAGAGTGAATGGCACTTCCGGGTCGTTCTACCTCCCGCATGCGCAGAATGCACACTCTGCTCTGTGATGACGTCGCGCGGAAACCCATCTATATGGGGATTGGTGGGGCGGCTCCCTATGGTAATTGGGATGAACTGGCACACCCCTTCAAGTCACGAGGATTGGGATTCATCATCATAAGAACAAAAGTTACGAACAATTCTGCCTTTTAAGAACGTTTCATGAATCTGACTCGACTTCTCTTAGGAATTCACTTAGGAAGAAATGTAAGAGGAAACATTAGGAACTTATTGCTGCATGAGGCCCATTATTTGCTAGAATTAAGCTACTATTTTGTTTGTTTTCAGCTGGGGGTGCAGGTGTGTTTCAAATTAAGAGGTGCATGGCAGCCGATCAGTGCGTTAGTGGCTCAGCGAACGCTGGAGTCGGCAGAGTTCTTATGAGCAGCACGTGCTGTTCCACTGACCTCTGCAATGTTCAATATCCCACACGTGAGTTCCTATACCATCTAATCTGTGTTGTCTTCTAAACAACATTTATTGTGTCTACTGTAAGTGTGGGGGAATACGTATGTGACTAACATGAAAACCATACATATTAAGAGGCCTGTAGGAGTCATGCATAAAGTGGAGTATAGAGAACACACAAACAGACCATTTATTTATTAAATCTAGATTATTGAAAGTTGAAGAGTTAGTGAAGTTACAGACGTGATTAATAATGTTTAGGGCAAAAAGAAACATTCTGCCAGTAGTGCCAGATTATCTACAAAAGCTGTTTACATAAAGTTCAGAAATGTAGTAGCCTATAATAGGAGGACATTAAATGTTAAGCATCAGTATGCATGGACCAGGACTACACTAAGGCAGATGTGTCCTTCAGTTATAGGAGTTACAATGTGGAATTCTCTCCTTAATAATTTAAAGGGTTGTAAAAAAAAAATTAAATAAAAGAAAATATTAAAGCAATTTTAATAATTACACTATGTGAAAATGAAGACGAATAGGATGAATTTAGATTTTATTTTGGAGTTATCCAAATTCTTTAATTGATAATTCTTTAATTGTTCATTTGTTTTTGTTTCCCGGAATTTTAAAATGTGAATCTTACAGCTCCCATCAGCCCTTCTATCAATGGTAACAAGTGCTACAGTGGCACAGATCCAGACTTCTGCTTCAACATTGCATCATGTTCTGTGGATGAGGATCACTGCATCTCAGGTAAATCAATCTATGGCTTCAGACAAAATGTCAGTGTACCCAAATATAACGTTTAATGTTTCACATTCCTCAGCTCAAAATAATGTATTTTTTTTCCCACAGTGATTTTATTTCACGTCATGAATATGACGGTTAAGGGCTGTACCTCTAAGAGCATCTGTGATTCTTCTGTCCTATCCTTGGTCCCTACACCACCCGGAAGCAAAGCCATAGAATCAAGCTGCTGTGAAGGTGATTTGTGCAACGGTGCCACAAGTATTACTGTTAGCCTCTTGTTCCTCTGTTTCACGAAACCTGGATTAGGGATAAACCGCGTTTAATCATCTATTCTGGCTTAAATTATTCAGGATCAGCCATGAATCGGTTTCACGAAAGCTGAGTTATCTCAGCAGATTAACTTAGCCAGTAAACCTGGATATGTTTATCCATGACTCGGTTTCAAAAAAGAAAATTGAAGCAATCAAATTTAGCTGTGAAGTTAGCCTGGTCCGGACCAGGCTAACAGCCAAGCTTTATTAATCCAGTGCCTTGTTCTTCAAGTTTTGTGAAATAGCTGTTAGTCCAGCTGTTAGACCAGCTGTTAGACTCCAATCTTAAACCAATGAGTTTTTCCACACTTATTCAATTCTTACGTGAAAATCGAAGATCAACAAGCCCGAAAGAAAATTGTCTTATGGCGGCCGGAGGTCCACGGGGTCCCCGTGGCGGCCGGGGGTCCACGGGGGTCCCCGGCCACGGGACCCCCGGACCCCCGTGGACCCCTGGCCCCCCGGCCCCCTGTGGACCCCCGGACCCCCGGACCCCCGTGGACCACCGGCCCCCGTGTACCCCGGACCCCTGTCGGGGGTCAACGGGGTTCCGGGAGTACACGGGGCGGGGTCCGGGAGTACACGGGGGGGCGGGTACTCCCGGACCCCCGTGGCCCCCTGGACCCCCGTGGACCGCGGACCCCCGGCCGCCAAAAGGCAAGCTATTCACTTGTAGATCTTTGATTTTAGAAATTAGAAATTAAAAAATTATTCTAAGCGTTTATAATTACAATTCCAACATTCACTTAAACTCCTCATGTTTAAGCCTAACTGAATTATATAATTATGGACTTGTATATAAATTAATTGCATATTTTTGGACAACTTGTGCATTTAATTTGTCGGCAATACCTTGCCACGCTTTCTCCCTGGATCTATATTTATTGCGGCCGTGTTTCCTTTCTTGCTTATTATACATTTGACTTCCTTGTATGATTCCATGAGCTGCTGCAGTGCTGCTGTTCAGCCACAGAGAAGAACGCCGCTCTGGTTTTGGGCTCCATGATTGGTCAAGTTCAAGGATTCTGCTATTGACTTTCATGGTCTTTTATAGGAATACGTGAACGCACATTATACAACAGGTAGTTCCGACCAAGCAATCTGATTGGCTGAAATAGCTTTCTAGCCGTGCTTCAAACCAGCATCATAGCACGGGCCTAATCACATTAAATAAATCACTCCGCACTGCAGTCTGCACCTGATTAGACCATATATCGCACAGCTGTGCTGTGAAGTCACGCTGTCCCACGGTAGGAAAACAAACAGACAGTACCCACCGCCGCCACCGGAGAACAAACAGCTACGCAAAATGGACTATGTTGTTAATTTTGACTTATTTGGTGGACTTACGGTTGATCAATGGTTAGAAGAGAGCACACTAAATCGCCTAAAATCCTATAATAAAAGGAATAACTGGAAAAAAGTGTGCTTTATTTCAATGGTAACATCCATACTGTATAAATATCCTCCTGTGTTAAAGTAAAATTACTCCCATTTCGTTAACAGTCCAGTGTATGTTATACTCTATCGTACAAAGGTATCGCACGGCAAAAATAGCCGATCTACAAGTTCACAACGCATCGCCATCTTGACGCGTTGTGAGCTTGTAGATCAGTTATTTTGGCCACGTAACACGATCGTACGACGGAGCATATAGCCTACTGGAATCAGCTGTGTTGATGAGACGATGACTCGGAGTGCTGCGCTACAGGGACTATTTTGTCTCAGTCAAACAAACTCTTCTCTTTACAGGGAAACGGATAAGCGAAATGTTTTTTATTATGAATTGCCCCACAATATGAATACATTTGGATGTGTTTTGTTGGTAACTGTTGTATAATCGCAATATTACACTCGAGGGTGTGCTTTACCTTACATTATTAGCACTTCTGTGATCGCGGCGGAACTCGGCTGACGCCTCGTTCCTGACCGCATCACAGGCGTGCTAATAATGACGGTAAAGCACACCCTCTCGTGTAATATTGCTTAATTCAGCCTGGTTTAACGATCCTGGCTCGACAAAGCCGCTCCTTCTCAGCCCGGCTTGGCGTTTGTGGAACTGAATAAACCAGGCTGAACAGCGCAGGCTTGTCAAACCTGGATTTGCCTTTTAAACCAGGATAATTTAATTCCGTTTTCGTGAAACAGGGCCCTGGTAGCACCATTGATCTCTGTTGTTCTGTTCAACTGAAGGAAGCCTCACGCTTCAGTTTGGCTGTTATATGATGTCTTACTGTAACCACTCACAGCCCTATTATGCACATCTTAAATCCACGACTTAGGCGGTAATTAGGTGATAACGCCACCATCTTATGCGCAATCCCTATTATATACTTAAGGAATAAGACCCACCAGCATATTTTCCGCATGGGGTAGTGTCCATATGTTAATTAAGGCCGCAAAGCGGTATCTGCTATTATGCACCTTGACACACACGCACACGCACACGCACACGCACACGCAAGCACACACACACACACACACACACACACACACACACACACACACACACACACACACACACACACACACACACACACACACACACACACACACACACACACACACACACACACACACACACACACACACACAATCAACAAAAATACAGAGAAAGGGGAACACAATGACTTGGATCACCTGGAAGAAAGTTACAGTTTTTACACACGCAAAGTCATATTGCACTTGTTATATTAGTTGTATTTGTCAAATTAAATATTGAGTTTTGGTATAAACACTGTATTTACAGTATTTCATCTATAAAAACATAGTTTGATAAACTGAATTGCCTCCTCTTCCATTTAAGATAGCAACAGTAATTTGATTTAGGCTATCAGTTAAAAGTGAAGAGAGCTGTGGTTTGTGTCTTGTGTTTTCTCACAGAAACCTCGTATCTGCTTATTTCAACTTGGAGATACTCCTGCTTCATCATAGAGTGTTGCACAAAAGTAGCAAAAATAGCAGATCAAGCTCACAATGATACGCGTTGTGAGCTTGTTGATCGGCTATTTTCACTATTTTCAAATGTTTAATAAAACAAATAAAAGTTTTTACACTTGGAAGGTAACGATATTTTGGGTTGTTGAATTTTAGATTATTGTATGTCTGTGTTTTGACATTTGCTTTTTGATGCGTTCCCTTTCACTTTTAAAGTTATTTGTCACTTTTAAAGTTATTTGTGGGCTAGTGTACTGTATGTGCTATGCTACCGTCATCAATCATACACCATATTATACTACGTTGTTTAAAAAAGAAAAAAGAAGCAATAACCTTTTATTTGACCTTTATTTTGAGGTGAGTCCCACTGATATACATGAACACTTTTGTTTTCCTTTTCTTTCTTACATGTGACTTAGGCCAAAACAATGGCCTATTTTGTCAGTCACACTAGGGAGATAGGCCATTATACCAGAGGTGGCCAGTGTCATGAGGAGCTGACATAGGCAAAAATATGATTTTCCATCTAGAACTTACTTCATGTAAAATAATTCATCAATAATCATCTGTTGTTAAATTCATCAGCTATTTTACAATAATATGATCCATTGGTAAATGTATCAGCTATTATACTAATAACGCTGATGACCTGGTCGTTCTGAGTCCATACAGTGGAGGGTTACAGCAGCTATTGAAAAAGTCTGCTCAAATTATGGCAATGATCATGACATAATATGTAATGCAAAAAATAGTAGAGTCATGATGGTGAGAAGCCATGAGGACAAGAAATTGGCCTTCCCAGCTTTTCACCAGTCGTCTATCTGTGTGCCAGGAAATCAAGTACCTTGGCCATATTTTTACTGACAATATCCATGATGATAGAGACATCTCTATACAGTGCCGCATACTTTATGCCCAGGCTAATATGCTGCTTCGCAGGTTCAGTATGTGTTCAGATCCTGTCAAGTGAGCACTTTTTAAAGCATTCTGCACTCATGTATACAGCTTTCTTGTGGTGCACATGCAAGAAAGGTAGCATGCGGAGGCTTAAAGTGGCCTACAATGATGCCCTGAGGATACTACTTGAGGTGCCTAGATGGCATAGTGCCAGTCACTTATTTGTAACATGTGGAATCCACACTTGTGAGGCTCTCTTAAGGTACTCTATGTATGGATTCATGGCTCGCCTGGACGAGTCCCGGAACAGTATTATTGAGGATATAATCAATCCTGGGAAGAGCTGTCTCCGGTACTTGTCCAGGCTGCGTAAACACTGGAGAGTCAGCCTCTATGTATGATGCTATGTTTTTTTTTAATGTTTTTTATTTATTTGTTGTGTTGTATGTACTCTATGGACCCCCTGTGTGTTTGGAATAAAGTTTGAATAATAACATAATTAATTTGTGAGAAAGTTACATGATTAATGGATAGATCTCATTCAAATCAAAAAGGTTGGATGTCATCCAACTTGATATGTATTTGGCTGCAGACCCCTATCTGGAACTATTTTCTGCCAGGGCCCCCCATGAGAGAAGATTCATTTTCAAGATTCATCAAAATGATTAAAAAATAGCCAAAATACAAGCTCAAAATGGGCCACGATGCGACACAATTGTAGATTGTCTATTTTCAAAAAGCCAAAGTATACAATTTTGTAATAAATACATGTATTTGTTTATTTCATTGTGGTATTTACCAAAAAAAAGAGTGTGTGTCAGTTTTCTATGTCACTGGCTCTCAAACCTTCTTTAATAGTGGAGTATTAAGACGTAGATTATTTTGTTTTGTTTTGTCACAGACACGGAGAGCGAAGGAAATGTGGTGACCCTTGTGGGCTGTGCCTCGAAGAGCATTTGTTATGATGATGATGGAGAAAAGGAAGAAGAGTGCTGTGAAGGTCACTTTTGCAACAATGCTGATTTTAGGGCTAAAAGTTCTAGTGGCACAGGTCATTTCTAATAATGCCTATACTATCTGGTTTCCAGGCAACCATGCTCCTCACTGTATACATCATGGTCATGAACAAATAGCTGAAATCATGTCCCACATCTTAAATGGGTGCCATGTATACAGGGGACTCTACATAAGTAGGCATGACAGAATAGTGGATTTGATATCTAAAGATATCACTTCTATTTTCAGGTCCTCCATCATGCTGTATAAGCATTCTACTGCGAAGCCGAGCATGTTTAACCTGTGTAACGATGATTCTGTGTTCTCTAACATTTCAGCTAACACCCCTGATGTCATTGTTGTTAATGAAAACCATAGGGAGGTGTTCATTCTCGAGGTCGGCTGTACTTTTGATTACAGCTTAGAGAGGAAGCTAACACCCCTGATGTCATTGTTGTTAATGAAAACCATAGGGAGGTGTTCATTCTCGAGGTCGGCTGTACTTTTGATTACAGCTTAGAGAGGAAGCCTTCCTAACCAAAGTGCTAAAATATCATCAGCTAGAGCAGACCATCTCTCAGCTAGGCTACAGATGTAAACTTTTGGTTTTTATCTTTGGTAGTCTAGGACACGTGCACAAGTTGGTTGTGAGGGACCTGCAAATGGCCGGCCTCTCCAAAAGGAGGGCTAAACAATTAGCAAGGTACTGCTCAATATCAGCTATTATAGGAAGCCGCTCAATTTGGAGGAGGCGTTGCTTCCTTTACCCATGATTGTTGTCCGCTGTGTTCGACAAGTATGCCATCTTTTGTTTTGTATGTAACAATGCTCTGCTTTACATGCGCTTTGTAACTAACTGTTTTCCCTTCATCTGACTGCACTGGCAGTGTTTATGTCCTTTGTAGACCTACACCCTGTACTTCTTATTATGTGGACATAGATAAATATTTCAAATGTGTGTGTGTGTGCGCGCGTGCGTGCATGTGTGCGTGCATGTGTGTGAACGCATGCTTTACAACAGGTCAGGCATTTGCAAGAAATTATCCCAGTTAAAGCTACAAGTGAAAGTATGCAGCTGTCTGTCTAGGGGGCCAAGCACGTAGTGCGTAGGCAGGCACCCTATAGTATGTGTTAGTTTTAATCTCCACTACATTTCTAGGAAGGGAAAAAGTACATTATGAATGAACCACTTAGTTCGGATGGAAAATATTAACATCCATTCAGGGTGAAGTGTTGACCATTTATTAGGAAGAATCAGCAGAGCAACAGCATACGGATCATAAGCAGCAGGCCTCCTGGCCTGTTCCTGCAGCCCCTCTGGGCACAAGCATCTTGAGCACCAATCTAAGACTGTTTTTATAGTGTCCACTCTACCAGAGATGCTATTCTAAATAGTCATATAAGGACATATATACTAAAGATATTAGCACATTGTATTGTGAAAGCTTGCTGACTAGACCTTCAATGAGATTGAATGGGAGGCAGACAAATACACAATAATACATACATTTGACAGTCTATAAATATTGCTACCACAAAGCCCTATTTAAATGTTAGTGAAACTAGCAGTGCTTGTATTGCACTTGAGTAATGTTTGACCAGGAGGAGCTTTTTACTACAGCTAAACACATTTAACCGTTTGGCTAAGTCTTAGCCAAACGGTCTTAGCCGCTAAGACAACAGATAGAGAATATCATACCATAAATAACATTTATGTAATCTTGCATATGTAACAGGGCGGTATAAATGCGGGTATATAGCCATCTACGCCACCTAGGGGATTATGCCCTAGGAAATAGTTATAATTTATTTAATTAAGGATTATTTATATCTCACAATATTATTTATATTTATATTAAATAAATATGATATAATGTATTATGTTATATCATATTATTATATTATATACTATAATACTACATATAACATTATAATAATAATATATTATTATATTTAAAAGACGACTTCACCCATTTCCAACCTATCTTCATATAATCGGTCGTCACTAATACTCATGATAAGATTGTACCATTTTTTCCTACTCGGTCTGTGTCTCATAGGAGGGCTGTGGACAGTCCAGAAACCCAGTGACATCATCGTTAACCAGGATTTGTTTTCCAACAAGATTTCACATTTTTTATTTAGATATTTAGAACAATGGCTGCTATTATTGCATTGCAACTTTCCAGGAATAGAAAATCTGCAGTTTCTATTAGCTTGGATTCCCCATCGATGATGTCACTGGTAGACGGAATTCTGAACTGTCCACAGCCCTCCTCTGAGACACAGACCGAAGTAGATTTTTTTTTTACCATTTTATCATGAGCCTTAGTGACGACCAATTATATGAAGATAGGTTGAAAATGGGTGAAGTCGTCCTTTAATAATATATAATAATATAATATATTACATAATTAATGCAATATTTATTATATTATAATATATAACATACATTATAATACATATTATTATTAGAATATATAATATTATAATAAATATGGAATATTATAATAAATATGGAAATTAAAATATCCATATTCATAATTATATTATTTTATATAAATTATATAACAGTTATACAATTATATAATATAATTCAGTAGTAGTAGCGGCCGTCAGTCTCGAGAGACCATGGCACAAGCGCACTTGGATTAGATCAGGTGGTGCTGAGGGAGCAGTGCATAGTATGGCTGTACAGTCCCACTCGCGATTTACAGTCTCTCTGGCAGTGATTGCACTTGAATGTGCTGCTCTCGCCTGCTGATGCTGATTGAGGTGCTTTTCGCCTTGCTCTCCTTTCTGCTGCTGCTTGACTCAGCGCCGTTTCACTCTTCTGGATTCCTTTCCGGACCTCCTCCCAGTCATTATGATGATATCAATCTGAGTGCAATGAATCCTTTTGTTTCATCACATTGGGACTAGTGATGACGTCATTAAGTGTTATTATTTTTTCTGCGAAAATGAAATGAATATACTTTTTGTTTTGTGTTGCACACAGAAAGTCTGATGATATGCAGTGTCCATCCATAGACAAATATTGTGCTATTTGTCTGTTTCCTACAGGTATGTGCTATATAATGTACCAACAATATAACAGTTGTTTTCATTCTGTCTGGTAGTTTTTCTGTAACTATAAACTCAATGTTGAGTCCAGTATGCTGCAATTGTATTTTTATTTAACTAATTATTTGAAGTTAAGAGAATATTAAAAAATAAACACAGTATTAGATAGATGTCTCTGTTATTGGTCAGGCAAACAGTATTAGATAGATGTGTTGGGGCTAAAAACAAAAACAAAGTAGATCCATTTCCTGCTCTGCTGAGGAAAGTCTGATGATATGCAGTGTCCATCCATAGACAAATATTGTGCTATTTGTCTGTTTCCTACCAAATAAACTGTCAAACGTGGTTCCTGCCCTCATCATTGTCTACTAGTGGTATCCGTTACACACACACACACACACACACACACACACACACACACACACACACACACACACACACGCACAGGACTAGAAACTCCAGAAGGACGTGCTCTCCGTGGAGAGACAACAGCAGCACACAGGGGCTAAAATGACATGACAAACACAAGTTCATGACCACAACGTATTATGCAGGCGATTGCTAAACTAGCAAGATGGAGAGACATACCTGCGCTGATGCATAAAGAAATAAACTGAAGCCCAACGGCCCGGCTTTGTTTGGACATGAGTTAAAAAAAGACAGTTTGAAACCATCCAGACATCACCTCCCCTTTGCAGACGTATTAAAAGCTGTAACCCTGCACAGTGTTTCAGTTGAACATCTCTGTCCAGCATATCATGCATCTGCTCATACTGATCACTGGGCTTATGATTTTCCCCAAAGGTAAGTCTTATTTATTTGTTTGTTTGTTTGTTTGTTTTGTTTATGCATTTGTTTATGCATTATTTTAGTGTCATAATTACATGGCATAAACACAATTGTTATCGTTTGGTTTTAACAAAAGATAACATCCGGAGAAAAAAAGTTAGTTGGGTTTTGTTATTCTATTGCTTTTCATGATGTGTGTCTTTTCAGTGGTTCTCAAACTTTTTCATGTCATCGACCCCCAAAATGATATGTATCTGGCCACGGACCCCCATCTCAGAATGTTTTGTTCCAGGGACCCCCCAGATGCAAAGATTTGAGTTGAACAGAAATATGCATATTAAAGATTTGCACACATTTTTCTCGATTTTATCAAAAATAGCAGATCTACGACACTCTGTGCCACGCTATGAGCTTGTAGATCTGCTATTTTTGAATAGCCAAAGTATAAAATATGGTTAACTTAAAGTGGTTGAAATTATTGTGACCGCTGCATTAACACATTTTGCTGGGGACCCCCTGGTATCCCCCCAAGGACCCCTGGGGGTCCCCAGACCCCACTTTGAGAACCAATGTTTTATTATGATTTTCATCGTTCAAAAATCTGCATTAATACCAGAGGAGTTGTGGCACAGTGTGCTCCGGGTGTCCATTAATTAATACCAGAGGAGTTGTGGCACAGTGTGCTCCGGGTGTCCATTCATTATTACTAGAGGAGTTGTGGCACAGTGTGCTCCGGGTGTCCATTAATTAATACCAGAGGAGTTGTGGTGGCACAGTGTCCCCGGCCGGACAGCTGTGCAGGTGTGTATGGGGCAGCAGCCAGCCGGTCCAGAGGTGTCCGTCTGTGGTGGTTCTGAAGCAGCCTAGACTACAATGGCAGTTTCTCTGTGAACAATTTAGGAAGAAATGTAAGAGGAAAACTTACGAAGGTATTGGTGAATGAGGCCCATTGTCGTTATACTTGTGATATGGATTCTGCCATCCAATTCAGTTACAATGGGCCTCATTGTCTCCGCCAACGAAAGGCATGGCGAGAGAGTATGTTTTACCCCATCTGTCCGTCCGTGTGTGTGTGTGCGTCCTGTCCGTGTGTTACCAGCTAATCTCCGCCACCGTTGGCCCGCTTGCTGAGAAACTGTGCACACACACTCCCTGGATGCCAATTCAGAACCTCTCCCCCACATTTTTCACATGGGCCTGTTATAGCGCCACCAGGAGGCCGATTTGTGCAAAACCCTTTTTTTGACATTACTCCTACAGATTTTATCCAAACGTCATGCAAATTGGTACACAGTATCTCTATAGTCATGTGATCAACCCTATGTCCGATTTCCCATATTCCATCCTGATTGGCTAAGGTTGGCTTCCAAAGTTTGCAGGATTGGTCCGTTTTGAACAAAATGCCTCAAATCATGAACGCAGCTTGCAATTTCCGTGAAAGTTCACATGCACATTCCCACTAGGCCAAGGAATAAATGCCACCCATTTCACATTGCCCTGTTATAGCGCCACCAGCAGGTCTCATTTAGCAAAACACATTTTTGGAACAAAATGCCTCAAATCATGAATGCAGTGTCCGATTGCCGTGAAAGGCCTAAGAAGAAATGGCACCCTTTTCACATTGGCCTATTATAGCGCCATCAGGAGGCCACAATAACTTACCTGACCTGGCGGAGACCTGTGCTCCGAGGAGCACTTTTTCTAGCTCAGCAATAAGTTCCTAATGTTTCGTCTTACATTTCTTCCTATAACTGAATCAAAACCAGAACCTTTCGATTCTCAGGAGACTCAGGAGGCTCAGAAAAAAAGGAGACTCAAGAGTCCAGAGTCTCCTTTTTTCTTTTTTTTCTTTCTTTTTGTCTCCGCCAGGCTGAAAGGCATGGCGAGAGAGTATGTTTTACCCCCCGTCCGTCCGTCCGTCCGTCCGTCCGTCCGTCCGTCCGTGTGTGTGTGTGTGTGTGTGTGTGTGTGTGTGTGTCCTGTCCGTGTGTTACCAGCTAATCCCCGGCACTGTTGGCCCGCTCGCTGCGAAACTGTGCACACCCACTCCCTCGATGCCAATTCAGAACCTCTGCCCCAAATTTTTCACATGGGCCTGTTATAGCGCCACCAGGAGGCCGATTTGTGCAAAACCCATTTTTTGACATTGCATTTCATACCTATTGTACCATTCCATATCTACATTGTATTTGCAATGAACACATATTTAATTAATGTTAATTTTCAAATCCACACAAATGCTAGTCTGCTGGGTTCATTTCAGTGTGGTCACATTTATAAAAACCTCCACTTTTAACTCCACGTATATAGTTTCAACGTGCTGACTGATGATAGATAGGTTCTTGGTTTACTTATGTATTAGTTTATTATTAGATTATTGGTTTACTTATGTATTACTTTATTATTAGATTACTATTTCTATGCATTTGATGTATTATCTTGTGTTGTCCTTGCTTACTGTAAATCACTCTGGATTAAGAGCGTCTGCTAAATGCCTAAATTGTAAATTGTAATCAAAACAATCAGCTTCTATGCAAAAATCTAAATCGTAGTAGTTTGTGAATCATAAATGTTTGTACTCAAATCATGCTCCCAATTTAATAATGGAACGAGCCAAGTTTATTTTAGTTTTCAATTGTAACCTGTGTGATATTGTCTACCTATTGTTTTAGTTTATGGCCTGAAATGTCACCAGTGTGAACCAAGAATGGCGTTTCCGAGTGGAATGCCGTTCCCAATGCCAGTAACCCCAGAACGATGCACTGAAACCGTCTGCCCAGCATCCCAGCAATGTGGTGCTATATCGATTAAGCAACCTAATGGTACGTGATAGAGGTATAGGCTAATAGCCGTGTGCCTTTTCCGTAAAACTGTCATACATTACAAAGTCTTACCTTATCTTTTTTTAATTTCAAATTGCCTTGGACTGACCTTATAGTGTGATAAAGACATTATTTGCTAGAATTAAGCTACTATTTTGTTTGTTTTCAGCTGTAGGTGTAATTTTACAAATTAAGAGGTGCATGGCAGCCGATCAGTGCATTACTGGCTCAGCGAACGTTGGAGTCGGCAGAGTTCTTCTGAGCAGCACATGCTGTTCCACTGACCTCTGCAATGTTCAATATCCCACACGTAAGTTCCTATACCATCTGATCTGTGTTGTCTTCTAAACAACATTTATTGTGTCTAAGTGTGGGGGAATACGTATGTGACTAACATAAAACCATACATACTACAGATTAAGAGGCCTGTAGGAGTCATGCATAAGGTGGAGTATATGAGAACACACAAACAGAACATTTATTTATTAAATCTAGATTATTGAAAGTTCACGAGTTAGTGAAGTTACAGACATGATTAATAATGTTTAGGGCAAAAAGAAACATTCTGCCAGTAGTGCCAGAATATCTACAAAAGCTGTTTACATAAAGTTCAGAAATGTAGTAGCCTATAATAGGAGGACATTAAATGTTAAGCATCAGTATGCATGGACTACACTAAAACAGATGTGTCCTTCAGTTATAGGAGTTACAATGTGGAATTCTCTCCTTAATAATTTAAAAGAAAATATGAATACAATTATAATAATTACACAATATGAAGATGAAGACGAATAGGATAGGAGTTGAATTTAGATTTTATTTTGGAGTTATCCAAATTCTTTAATTGATCATTCTTTAATTGTTCATTTTTTTGTTTTTGTTTCCCGGAATTTTAAAATGTGAATCTTACAGCTCCCGTCAGCCCTTCTATCAATGGTAAGAAGTGCTACAGTTGCACAGATCCAGACTTCTGCTTCAACATTGCATCATGTTCTGGGGATGAGGATCACTGCATCACAGGTAAATCAATCTATGGCTTCAGACAAAATGTCAGTGTACCCAAATATAACGTTTAATATTTCACATTCCTCAGCTCAAAATAATGTATTTTTTTTTCATAGTGATTTTAGAATTTCACGTCATGAATATGACTGTTAAGGGCTGTGCCTCTAAGAGCATCTGTGATTCTTCCGTCCTATCCTTGGTCCCTACACCACCCGGAAGCAAAGCCATAGAATCAAGCTGCTGTGAAGGTGATTTGTGCAACAATGCCACAAGTACTGCTAGCAACGGCAACAGTGCCACAAGTACTACTGCTAGCCTCTTGTTTCTGGTAGCACCAGTGATCTCTGTTGTTCTGTTCAACTGAAGGAAGCCTCACGCTTTAGTTTGGCTGTTATATGATGTCTTACTGTAGCCAATCACAGCCCTATTATGCACATCTTAAATCCACGACTTAGGCGGTTTTAAGATGTGCATAATTAGGTGATAACGGCACCATCTTATGCACAATCACTTTTATGCAAGGTGCGCTGAACGCAAACATTTAAGGAATAAGACCCACCAGCATATTTTCCGCATGGGGGAGTGTCCATATGTTAATTAAGGCCGCAAAGCGGTATCTGCTATTATGCACCTTGACACACACGCACACGCACACGCACACGCACACACACACACACACACACACATCAACAAAAATATAGAGAAAGGGGAACACAATGACTTGGATCACCTGGAAGAAAGTTACAGTTTTTACACACGCAAAGTCATACTGCACTTGTTATATATTAATTAATTAGTTGTATTTGTCAAATTAAATATTGAGTTTTGGTATAAACACTGTATTTACAGTATTTCATCTATAAAAACATAGTTTGATAAACTGAATTTCCTCCTCTTCCATTTAAGATAGCAACAGTAATTTGATTTAGGCTATCAGTTAAAAGTGAAGAGAGCTGTGGTTTGTGTCTTGTGTTTTTTGACAGAAACCTCGTATCTCCTTATTTCAACTTGGAGGTACTCCTGCTTCATCATAGAGTGTTGCACAAAAGTAGCGAAAATAGCAGATCAAGCTCACAATGATACGCGTTGTGAGCTTGTTGATCGGCTATTTTCACTATTTTCAAAGTTTTAATAAAAATATAAAAAGAATTTGACTTGGAAGGTAACGATATTTTGGGTTGTTGAATTTTAGATTATTGTACAGTATGTCTGTGTTTTGACATTTGCTTTTTGATGCGTTCCCTTTCACTGTTGTTAAAGTTATTTGTGGGCTAGTGTACTGTATGTGCTATGCTACCGTCATCAATCATACACCATATTAAACTATGTTGTTTAAAAAAGAAAAAAGAAGCAATAACCTTTTATTTGACCTTTATTTTGAGGTGAGTGCCACTGACATACACTTTTGTTTTCCTTTTCTTTCTTACATGTGACTTAGGCCAAAACAATGGCCTATTTTGTCAGTCACACTAGGGAGATAGGCCATTATACCAGAGGTGGCCAGTGTCATGAGGAGCTGACATTTTCCATGTAGAACTTACTTCATGTAAAATAATTCATCAATAATCATCTGTTGTTAAATTCATCAGCTATTTTACAATAGTATGATCCATTGGTAAATGTATCAGCTATTATACTAATAACGCTGATGACCTGGTCGTTCTGAGTCCATATAGTGGAGGGTTACAGCAGCTATTGAAAAAGTATGCTCAAATTATGGCAATGATCATGACATAATTTATAATGCAAAAAATAGTAGAGTCATGATAGTGAGAAGCCATGAGGACAAGAAATTGGCCTTCCCAGCTTTTCACCAGTCGTCTATCTGTGTGCCAGGAAATCAAGTACCGTGGCCACATTTTTACTGACAATCTCCATGATGATAGAGACATCTCTATACAGTGCCGCATACTTTATGCCCAGGCTAATATGCTGCTTCGCAGGTTCAGTATGTGTTCAGATCCTGTCAAGTGAGCACTTTTTAAAGCATTCTGCACTCATGTATACAGCTTTCTTGTGGTGCACATGCAAGAAAGGTAGCATGCGGAGGCTTAAAGTGGCCTACAATGATGCCCTGAGGATACTACTTGAGGTCCCTAGATGGCATAGTGCCAGTCACTTATTTGTAACATGTGGAATCCACACTTGTGAGGCTCTCTTAAGGTACTCTATGTATGGATTCATGGCTCGCCTGGATGAGTCCTGGAACAGTATTATTGAGGATATAATCAATCCTGGGAAGAGCTGTCTCCGGTACTCGTCCAGGCTGCGTAAACACTGGAGAGTCAGCCTCTATATATGATGCTATGTTTTTTTGTAATGTTTTTTATTTATTTGTTGTGTTGTATGTACTCTGTGGACCCCCTGTGTGTTTGGAATAAAGTTTGAATAATAACATAATTAATTTGTGAGAAAGTTACATGATTAATGGATAGATCTCATTCAAATCAAAAAAGTTGGATGTCATCCAACTTGATATGTATTTGGCTGCAGACCCCTATCTGGAACTATTTTCTGCCAGGGCCCCCCATGAGAGAAGATTGTAGATTGTCTATTTTCAAAAAGCCAAAGTATACAATTTTGTAATAAATACAATATTTGTTTATTTCATTGTGGTATTTACCAAAACAACTTCCAGATAAAATAGGGTTAAAGAAAACATTAGTTGAATTTCACAATCTCCATGAAAACTGTGTAAGAGGACATGTCTTCATTCGTTGGTGAATGATGTTCTTGCATCAATAACAAAAAAAAACATTGACAGGAAACCTTAGAAGTGGCTGCTAGTGTGTCTGTCTGTCTGTCTGTCTGTCTGTCTGTCTGTCTGTCTGTCTGTCTGTCTGTCTGTCTGTCTGTCTGTCTGTCTGTCTGTCCTGGCCTGTTCCTGCAGCCCCTCTGGGCACAAGCATCTTGAGCACCAATCTAAGACTGTTTTTATAGTGTCCACTCTACCAGAGATGCTATTCTAAATAGTCATATAAGGATATATATACTAAAGATATTAGCACATTGTATTGTGAAAGCTTGCTGACTAGACCTTCAATGAGATTGAATGGGAGGCAGACAAATACACAATAATACATACATTTGACAGTCTATAAATATTGCTACCACAATGCCCTATTTAAATGTTGAAACTAGCAGTGCTTGTATTGCACTTGAGTAATGTTTGACCAGGAGGAGATTTTTACTACAGCTAAACACATTTAATCGTTTGGCTAAGTCTTAGCCAAACGGTCTTAGCCGCTAAGACAACAGATAGAGAATATCATACTATAAATTACATTTATATAATCTTGCATATGTAACAGGGCGGTATAAATGTGGGTATATAGCCATCCACGCCACCTAGGGGATTATGCCCTAGGAAATAGTTATAATTTATTTAATTAAGGATTATTTATATCTCACAATATTATTTATATTTATATTAAATAAATATGATATAATGTATTATGTTATATCATATTATATACTATAATACTACATATAACATTATAATAATAATATATTATTATATTTAAAAGACGACTTCACCCATTTCCAACCTATCTTCATATAATCGGTCGTCACTAATACTCATGATAAGATTGTACCATTTTTTCCTACTCGGTCTGTGTCTCATAGGAGGGCTGTGGACAGTCCAGAAACCCAGTGACATCATCGTTAAGCAGGATTTTTTTTCCAACAAGATTTCACATTTTTTATTTAGATATTTATTAACGCGAGAACAATGGCTGCTATTATTGCATTGCAACTTTCCAGGAATCGAAAATCTGCAGTTTCTATTAGCTTGGATTCCCCATCGATGATGTCACTGGTAGACGGAATTCTGAACTGTCCACAGCCCTCCTCTGAGACACAGACCGAAGTAGATTTTTTTTTTACCATTTTATCATGAGCCTTAGTGACGACCAATTATATGAAGATAGGTTGAAAATGGGTGAAGTCGTCCTTTAATAATATATAATATTATAATATATTACATAATTAATGCAATATTTATTATATTATAATATATAACATACATTATAATATATAACATACATTATAATACATATTATTATAATAAATATGGAATATTATAATAAATATGGAAATTAAAATATCCATATTCATAATTATATTATTTATATAAATTATATAACAGTTATACAATTATATAATATAATTCAGTAGTAGTAGCGGCCGTCAGTCTCGAGAGACCATGGCACAAGCGCACTTGGATTAGATCAGGTGGTGCTGAGGGAGCAGTGCATAGTATGGCTGTACAGTCCCACTCGCGATTTACAGTCTCTCTGGCAGTGATTGCACTTGAATGTGCTGCTCTCGCCTGCTGATGCTGATTGAGGTGCTTTTCGCCTTGCTCTCCTTTCTGCTGCTGCTTGACTCAGCGCCGTTTCACTCTTCTGGATTCCTTTCCGGACCTCCTCCCAGTCATTATGATGATATCAATCTGAGTGCAATGAATCCTTTTGTAAACGTCTTTTGTTTCATCACATTGGGACTAGTGATGACGTCATTAAGTGTTATTCTTTTTCTGCGAAAATGAAATGAATATACTTTTTGTTTTGTGTTGCACACAGAAAGTCTGATGATATGCAGTGTCCATCCATAGACAAATATTGTGCTATTTGTCTGTTTCCTACAGGTATGTGCTATATAATGTACCAACAATATAACAGTTGTTTTCATTCTGGCTGGTAGTTTTTCTGTAACTATAAACTCAATGTTGAGTCCAGTATGCTGCAATTGTATTTTTATTTAACTAATTATTTGAAGTTAAGAGAATATTAAAAATAAACACAGTATTAGATAGATGTTACTGTTATTGGTCAGGCAAACAGTATTAGATAGATGTTTTGGGGCTAAAAACAAAAACAAAGTAGATCCATTTCCTGCTCTGCTGAGGAAAGTCTGATGATATGCAGTGTCCATCCATAGACAGATATTGTGCTATTTGTCTGTTTCCTACAGAATAAACTCAAACTGTCATCATTGTCTACTAGTGGTATCCGTTACACACACACACACACACACACACACACACACACACACACACACACACACACACACACACACACACACACACACACACACACACACACACACACACATGCACAGGACTAGAAACTCCAGAAGGACGTGCTCTCCGTGGAGAGACAACAGCAGCACACAGGGGCTAAAATGACATGACAAACACAAGTTCATGACCACAACGTATTATGCAGGCGATTGCTAAACTAGCAAGATGGAGAGACATACCTGCGCTGATGCATAAAGAAATAAACTGAAGCCCAACGGCCCGGCTTTGTTTGGACATGAGTTCAAAAAAGACAGTTTGAAACCATCCAGACATCACCTCCCCTTTGCAGACGTATTAAAAGCTGTAACCCTGCACAGTGTTTCAGTTGAACCTCTCTGTCCAGCATATCATGCATCTGCTCATACTGATCACTGGGCTTATGATGTTCCCCAAAGGTAAGTCTTATTTATTTGTTTGTTTGTTTGTTTGTTTGTTTGTTTGTTTGTTTGTTTGTTTGTTTAATATGTAATTATTTATGCACTCATTTAGTGTCATCATTACATGGTAATCACACAATTGTTATCGTTTAAAAAGTATATCGTTAAAAGTTAGTTGGGTTTTGTTATTCTATTGCTTTTCATGATGTGTGTATTTTCAGTGGTTCTCAAACTTTTTCATGTCAAGGACCCCCAAAATGATATGTATTTGGCCGCGGACCCCTATCTCAGAATGTTTTGTTCCAGGGACCCCCCAGATGCAAAGATTTGAGTTGAACAAAAATATGCATATCAAAGATTTGCACACATTTTTCTCGATTTTGTAGATCTGCTATTTTTGAATAGCCAAAGTATAAAATATGGTTAACTTAAAGTGGTTGAAATTATTGTGACGCCGCATTAACACATTTTGCTGGGGACCCCCTGGTATCCCCCCAAGGACCGCTGGGGGTCCCCAGACCCCACTTTGAGAACCAATGTTTTATATGATTTTCATCGTTCCAAAATCTGCATTAATACCAGAGGAGTTGTGGCACAGTGTGCTCCGGGTGTCCATTAATTAATACAAGAGGAGTTGTGGCACAGTGTGCTCCGGGTGTCCATTAATTAATACAAGAGGAGTTGTGGCACAGTGTGCTCCGGGTGTCCATTAATTAATTCTAGAGGAGTTGGCACAGTGTCCCCGGCCGGACAGCTGTGCAGGTGCGTATGGGGCAGCAGCCAGCCGGTCCAGAGGTGTCCGTCTGTGGTGGTTCTGAAGCAGCCTAGACTACAATGGCAGTTTCTCTGTGAACAATTTAGGAAGAAATGTAAGAGGAAAACTTACGAAGGTATTGGTAAATGAGGCCCATTGTCGTTATACTTGTGAGATGGATTATGCCATCCAATTCAGTTACAATGGGCCTCATTCAGCAATAAGTTCCTAATGTTTCCTCTTACACTTCTTCCTAAGTGAATCAAAACCAGAACCTTTCGATTCTCAGGAGACTCAGGAGGCTCAGAAAAAAAGGAGACTCAAGAGTACAGAGTCATCTTTTTTCCTTTTTTCTCTTTCTTTTTTTCGGCCTGTTTCTTCCTCTCACTCTTTATTCATTAATTATTTTTATTTATTGTTGTGGCGGTGGACGGCCCCTACACTTGCAGACTGTGTCAATTCAAGTTTTTCACAATATTTATAAGCGTGCATTTCATACCTATTGTACCATTCCTTACCTACATTGTATTTACAATGAGCACATATTTAATTAATGTTAATTTTCAAATACACGCAAATGCTAGTCTGCTGGGTTCATTTCAGTGTGGTCACATTTAGAAAAACCTCCACGTATATAGTTTCAACGTGCTGGCTTATGATAGATAGGTTCTTGGTTTACTTATGTATTAGTTTATTATTAGAGTATTGGTTTACTTATGTATGCCAAATTTGTAAATTGTAATCAAAACAATCAGCTTCTATGCAAAAATCTAAATCGTAGTAGTTTGTGAATCATAAATGTGTGTACTCAAATCACGCTCCCAATTTAATAATGGAACGAGCCACGTTTATTTTAGTTTTCAATTTTAACCTGTGTGATATTGTCTACCTATTGTTTTAGTTTATGGCCTGGAATGTCACCAGTGTGAACTAAGAATGGCGTTGTTTCCGAGTGGAATGCCGTTCCCAATGCCAGTAACGCCAGAACGATGCACTGAAACCGTCTGCCCAGCATCCCAGCAATGTGGTGCTATATCGATTAAGCAACCTAATGGTACGTGATAGAGGTATAGGCTAATAGCCGTGTGCCTTTTCCGTAAAACTGTCATACATTACAAAGTCTTACCTTATCTTTTTTTAATTTAAAATTGCCTTGGACTGACCTTATAGTGTGATAAAGACATTATTTGCTAGAATTAAGCTACTATTTTGTTTGTTTTCAGCTGGGGGTGCAGGTGTTTTACAAACTAAGAGGTGCATGGCAGCCGATCAGTGCATTACTGGCTCAGCGAACGTTGGAGTCGGCAGGGCTCTTATGAGCAGCACATGCTGTTCCACTGACCTCTGCAATGTTCAATATCCCACACGTGAGTTCCTATACCATCTGATCTGTGTTGTCTTCTAAACAACATTTATTGTGTCTGAGTGTGGGGGAATACGTATGTGACTAACATAAAACCATACATACTACAGATTAAGAGGCCTGTAGGAGTCATGCATAAGGTGGAGTATAGAGAACCCACAAATAGAACAATTATTTATTAAATCTAGATTATTGAATGTTGAAGAGTTAGTGAAGTTACAGACATGATTAATAATGTTTAGGGCAAAAAGAAACATTCTGCCAGTAGTGCCAGAATATCTACAAAGGCTATTTACATAAAGTTCAGAAATGTAGTAGCCTATAATAGGAGGACATTAAATGTTAAGCATCAGTATGCATGGACTACACTAAAACAGATGTGTCCTTCAGTTATAGGAGTTACAATGTGGAATTCTCTCCTTAATAATTTAAAAGAAAATATTAAAACAATTACAATAATTACACAATATGAAGATGAAGACGAATAGGATAGGAGTTGAATTTAGATTTTATTTTGGAGTTATCCAAATTCTTTAATTGATAATTATTTAATTGTTCATTTTTTTTTTTTTTTTTCCCGTAATTTTAAAATGTGAATCTTACAGCTCCCGTCAGCCCTTCTCTCAATGGTAAGAAGTGCTACAGTTGCACAGATCCAGACTTCTGCTTCAACATTGCATCATGTTCTGGGGATGAGGATCACTGCATCTCAGGTAAATCAATCTATGACTTCAGACAAAATGTCAGTGTACCCAAATATAACATTTAATATTTCACATTCCTCAGCTCAAAATAATGTATTTTTTTTCACAGTGATTTTAGATTTTCTCGTCATGAATATGACTGTTAAGGGCTGTGCCTCTAAGAGCATCTGTGATTCTTCTGTCCTATCCTTGCTCCCTACACCACCCGGAAGCAAAGCCATAGAATCAAGCTGCTGTGAAGGTGATTTGTGCAACAATGCCACAAGTACTGCTAGCAACGGCAACGGTGCCACAAGTACTACTGCTAGCCTCTTGTTCCTGGTAGCACCAGTGATCTCTGTTGTTCTGTTCAACTGAAGGAAGCCTCACGCTTCAGTTTGGCTGTTATATGATGTCTTATACTGTAGCCACTCACAGCCCTATTATGCATATCTTAAATCCACGACTTAGGCGGTAATTAGGTGATAACGCCACCATCTTATGCGCAATCCCCTTTATGCAAGGTGTGCTGAACGCAAACACTTAAGGAATCCACCAGCATATTTTCCACATGGGGGAGTGTCCATATGTTAATTAAGGCCGCAATGCGGTATCTGCTATTATGCGCCTTGACACACACGCACCTTGACACACACGCACACACACACACACACACACACATGCACACACACGCCCACACACACACACACACACACACACACACACACACACACACACACACACACACACACACACACACACACACACACACACACACACACACACACACATCAACAAAAATACAGAGAAAGGGGATCACAATGACTTGGATCACCTGGAAGAAAGTTACAGTTTTTACACACGCAAAGTCATATTGCACTTGTTATATATTAATTAGTTAGTTGTATTTGTCAAATTAAATATTGAGTTTTGGTATAAACCGCATTTACAGTATTTCATCTATACAAAATAGTTTGATAAACTGAATTGCTTCCTCTTCCATTTAAGATAGCAACAGTAATTTGATTTAGGCTATCAGTTAAAAGTGAAGAGAGCTGTGGTTTGTGTCTTGTGTTTTTTCACAGAAACCTCGTATCTCCATATTTCAACTTGTAGATACTCCTGCTTCATCATAGAGTGTTGCACAAAAGTAGCGAAAATAGCAGATCAAGCTCACAATGATACACGTTGTGAGCCTGTTGATCGTCTATTTTCACTATTTTCAAATGTTTAATAAAAAAATGAACGTTTTAGACATACAAGGTAACAGTATTTTGGGTTGTTGAATTATTGCATGTCTGTGTTTTGACATTTGCTTTTTGATGTGTTCCCTTTCACTTTTAAAGTTATTTGTGGGCTAGTGTACTGTATGTGCTATGCTACCATCATCAATCATACACCATATTATACTATGTTATTTAAAAAAGCAAAAAAAAGCAATAACCTTTTATTTGACCTTTATTTTGAGGTGAGTCCCACTGACATACATGAACACCTTTTTTCTCCTTTTCTTTCTTACGAGGGAGCCCTGTTTAATGGCATCAAAACTCCACCATACCTTAGATATACTATGCCGTTAGAATATTATACTATATTGTCAGAAATACCACATTATACCACTATATTACATAATCAGAAATCAGCCATAAGATGAGTCATTAAGCTAGGTCCCATCTATAGCACCTTAGATGGAACAGTCTTATTTTAATTTCTGCTTTTATGAATGATTTAGTTGAGAGTCCAGACAGCCACGTTATACATTTGCATCCCAAATCTACCGTAATTTATTCAAGTGCTCCCTCCTTTACACAAACGGATGAAAACCACCAGGCAGCATTTCCTTGCCTTCAAACCAAACGTATAGATCTTATTAGTCCTAAAAACTACATTCAGGATTATTATTTAAAGGGTTCATGTTTACCATTGAAGATTACGATTGAAGCAAACAAAATAAAGCTTAGACCACCCTAATCTTTCTAT
Source organism: Gymnoscopelus braueri (assembly GCF_963280865.1). NCBI lineage: Eukaryota > Metazoa > Chordata > Actinopteri > Myctophiformes > Myctophidae > Gymnoscopelus > Gymnoscopelus braueri. The sequence continues at coordinate 8,522,569 of NC_137605.1, read as the reverse complement.
GTTGTGCGGCCAAGGGGAGGCACCCTTAGGCGTGGATGTCGCCATTGGCACATCGTCACCTTCCTAAACTAATGGCCTAAGTAATTTGAGTTTTTTGAGTTTTTAAAAACTAAACTATATGATATTTCTTAATCATTTCACCCAAAACGTTTATAACAAATTATGACTAAAATATATGACATAAAAATAACACTGTCTGTCAGTTATGTAACAAACAAGATTTAAATAGGTTTAAATAGGATTAAACCTGACGTAGGCCAAATGATTTACTGATTCACTCCAGACTTAGGCCATGTGACTTGAGGGGAGGGAACAGCATGATCATTTTCAATTAGGAGATAGGTGATTTTTACCAAAGGTGGCCAGTGTCATGAGGAGCTGACATAGGCAAAAATATAATTTTCCTCAAAACATTATGTAGGCCATTAGTTTAGGAAGGTGACGACATGGGAGGGCAAACACTGACACTGGCATAGATGTGTGAGAGAGGATTCTTCTTTTAAAATAAAATATGTATGTACTCAATTAGTTTAAGTCCCTTCACATCTGCACGCAAATCTTCGTCCTGCGTCCGGCGAAGTCTCCGGTAGGAGACTCAAAGAGTCTCCATTGAGTCTCCTATCAGAGACTCCGCCATTGAGTCTCCTATCAGAGACTCCGCCGGTCATCAACTTACTGGCTTATGAATGTGACAAAAACTAAAAAATCTCCATGAAATCAATGCTTCATGGGGTGTGTAATTGATAGAAAATAAGTCATTTTTGGGGTGAACTACTCCTTTAACCCCACATATGATTTATTACACTCATTGGATGAAATTAGTTAGCTGTGTATCAAAGACTTCATGTAAAATAATTAATCAATAATAATCTGTTGTTAAATTCATCAGCTATTATAATAATATGATCCGTTGTTAAATGTATCAGCTATTATACTGATGACCTGGTCGTTCCATACAGTGGAGGGTTACAGCAGCTATTGAAAGTACAGTATGCTCAAATTATGGCAATGATCATGACATCATTTATAATGCAAAAAATAGTAGTGTCATGATAGTGAGAAAAATAAATTGGCCTTCCCGGCCTTTCACCTACGTATGTGGCAGTCGACTATCTGTGTGCCAGGAAATCAAGTACCTAAAAATGGGGCCATGGCCACATTTTTAGTGACAATCTCCATGATGATAGAGATATCTCTAGACAGTGCCGCCCTTTTTAAAGCATTCTGCTCGCCCATGTATACAGCTTTCTTGTGGTGCACATACAAGAAAGGTAGCATGCAGAGGCTTAAAGTGGCCTACAATGATACCCTGAGGATACTACTTGAGGTCCCTAGATGGCATAGTGCCAGTCACTTGTTTGTAACATGTGGAATCCACACTTGTGAGGCTCTCTTAAGGTACTCTATGTATGGATTCATGTCTCGACCGACTGGATGAGTCCCGGAACAGTATTATTGAGGATATAATCAATCCTGGGAAGAGCTGTCTCCGGTACTCGTCCAGGGCAACGTAAACACTGGAGAGTCAGCCTCGATGTATGATGCTATGTTTTTTTTAATGTTTTTTATTTATTTGTTGTGTTGTATGTACTCTATGGACCCCCTGTGTGTTTGGAATAAAGTTTGAATAATAACATAATTAATTTGTGAGAAAGTTACATGATTAATGGATAGATCTCATTCAAATCAAAAAAGTTGGATGTCCTCCAACTGGATATGTATTTGGCTGCAGACCCCTATCTGGAACTATTTCCTGCCAGGGCCCCCCATGAGAGAAGATGTGTGTTTTTCAAGATTCATCAAAATGATTAAAAAATAGCCAAAATATAAGCTCAAAATGGGCCACGATGCGACACAATTGTAGATTGTCTATTTTCAAAAAGCCAAAGTATACAATTTTGTAATAAATACATGTATTTGTTTATTTCATTGTGGTATTTACCAAAAAACGTCCAGATAAAATAGGGTTAAAGAAGGGTTAAAGAAAACATTGGTTGAATTTCACAATCTCCATGAAAACTGCATAAGAAGACATGTCTTCATTCGTTGGTGAATGAGGCACGTTCTTGCATCAATAAAAAGAAAACGACAGGAAACCTGGGAAGTGGCTGCTTCACTACTGGTGTGTGTATGTGTGCGTGTGCGTGTGCGTGTGCGTGTGCGTGTGCGTGTGCGTGTGCGTGTGCGTGTGTGTGTGTGTGTGTGTGAACTCATGCTTTACAACAGATCAGGCATTTCCCAGAAATGATCCCCGACAAAGCTAAAAGTGAAGTATGCAGCTGTCTACCTTGTTATTGCTACACAGCACCATTATTGTTAGGGGGCCAAGCGCGTAGTGTGTATAGGCAGGCACCCTATTGTATGTGTTCGTTTTAATCTCCACTACATTTTTAGGAAGGGAAAAAGTACATGTACAGTATGAATTAACCATTTAAGCCCTATTTACATTTTTGTGAAACTAGCAGTGCTTGTATTTCATTTGTATTTGAGTAATGTTTGACCAGGAGGAGATACTTTGACTACAGCTAAACGCATGTAGCCGTTCGGCTAAGACAACAGTTAGAGAATATCATACTATAAATGTGGGTAGCCAACTACGCCACCTAGGGGATTGCGCCCTAGGAAATAGTTATAATTTATCTAATAAGCACCTGAGCACATAATATAACTCCTCACACAGTTTGTTACATTTAAAATATAAAAGCAGAAACGTGGATTAGGCACCAAAAATATATTTGCTTTATTTATACACAATTGTTACTAATACTATTAAAATACAATTCATTGAATAATAAAAACATCAACCTCATTATAAACCATATGCATCAATGTTCAATACATTAATGGAGCAAATGCACATTAAAAGCATAATGTTGCCTAATAGTGTGCCTAATCAGTGTGCAAAATTATAATTGTAAATTATAATTACAGCATAATCAGAGTTTTAACTCTGTGTCATGATCGGCACATTAGAGATAATAATACTGAAAGTTTAAAAGATGATTTCACACATCATGATACTGATAAAATTGCATTTAATGTATATCTCCGCTGTCCGGCAGGAACCCATTGATAAGAACAGCTGAATGAGATCAATCAGCTGAACAAGCTCACAATGAGGTTGGAGGTCAAAAGGGGGTGGAGCCTGGAGTCAGCAAAACCAGCTAACTCCGGTGGACTTCGCTGGTTTAGCAGAAAATTTGAGGATCCAAAGGAGTTAGCTGGTTTTGTCAGAAGCGCTTTTTAATGCTTTACATTGGTTCAATATTTGTTTTACTAACACACAGACATAAAGGGTGTTCAATGGCCCTGATTTATGGGGGGGAAAAATGCAAAAGCGTCAAAATGGAGTTAGCTGGTTTCTGCCGGACAGCAACTATGTTTCTACTTATATAAAGGAGAAAGCTACTTCCGCCGCTGACGCCACACCCACTCCATGCATTTGGACCTCTCGCCGCTGACGCCATACCCACAGCATTGAATTCGACTAAACACAACAACTACATAAGACATCTCACCACAACACCAGCCACAACGTGCGTGCTGAATTTACGGGTGGCGTAGGGTACTTCTCAGTGCTCACTACACATTTACCTCCACGGAACATAATTAATTCTACTCACCACATTACGACCACAACGGACGGGGAAACACTTTTGCACCGTTTACCGTGCGCACCACCGAACGCCGACGGCCACAGCCGAAGCAACACGACGCGGCGGCCATTGAAATCTCTGCATCGCCACAACAACAACAACAGAAGCGCCCCGCTCTTGCTTACCTTTTTGTTCGAACCACGCCGTTGCTTTCACTTTAGTCATGTTTCTATCACACCACACTCACGGTAATATGTCCGTCATTCACGTGCCATGTACATCCCAAAGACAACCAACACCACGCAGCTGCTTTTGTAATCTCCCCACAACAAGAGACGACTCGGCATCTGGGTTGCCACGTCGGCAAAAGACAAGCAGCAGGTCAGTGTTGCCTGATGTGCGCCAGAAACAAGCAACCACCTTCATGAAAAAAAACAGCCGAAGGGGTCTGCCATGTTTCACGGGGGTCCGCGGGGGTCCCAACACTCCCAGGAGGTCCGGGGACCCCCAGGGGGTCCTTCATCTATTTTTTTTTTTTATATATATTTTTTTTAACTTTTTTTTGGAAAATGTTATCCCACGATTTTGGTACCTCACTAGAGCCCCGTGCGCGGCTGGCGGGCCGGGCGCCCGTAGGGCGGCCGGACCTCTAGATATTTATATTATCATTCCCCAGTGACTGCTGGGGACCCTGGTACAGCCGGAACTACAGACCAACCAGTCTTCACAGAGGATTTTTTTTTTTTAGATAATGATGTTTACATCCATCGCTGAATCTGAACTAGAAATATCTCCAGTACTGGAAGCAGATTTCAATGCTTCCAGTGACTCCGACCTTGATTACAGCCCTACAAAAGACTTGCAGGAAGAGACTGAAAGCTCAAGTAATAGTGAAGAAAGTGGTCAAGAGGAAGAACTGGCAGGGGATCATGTACCTGAAGATATTGTGGAGGAGGAAGCACACAATAGAAAGAAGAGGAAAGGTGTCAAATACAGAAAACAAAATGTGTAAAACAGACAGCTGGGAAGAGAATACAAGGGGGAAAATAAAGTGGGGAGAAAAACAATTGAGGTTACTCGAAGTCCGCTCTCCATAGGTGACAGATGTCATCATGGCTGCGACGAGGGTCAAAAACAAGGGAGGACAACAATGTGAGAACATTTTTGAAGAGCAAAGGCAAAAGATCTTCACAGATTTTTGGAAAATGACCTGGGAGCAAAGGAAGGTTTACGTGTAGTCACAGGTTGAAGCATGCCCTACAAAACAACAATTGGTCAATCTCGGAAGAACCAAACATAAAAGTACAGACTGCAGGTCGATAACAAGCAGGTACAGGTGTCGATTCTGTCGACACTCAATATACTGTAGGGGCATGGAGTGTCCATGAATGGGCCAAATAGGACACGGGAATGCACCAGGCACAACAGCAAACGCCAACAAGGAGCCGCAGTCAGCAGGATAGTTCTGCAGAAGAATGTCTTAACACATTGGGTGCCAAAACCGTAGATCTACGTGAAGAGATTTATTTATTTATTTTTCCACGTGGGGCGCTCTAACGCAACGTCTACAGCCGTAAACAGCGCGGCGTAAACGGTAAGAATGCCGGCACCAGATGTACCCTGTTTTAATAAACCTCTGGCACCCCGAGTGTTAATAGACTGACTGAAGGTTGGGAGTCACTATTGCCGGAGGGACTCTAAAATGTTTTATTTGGAGCCTGTGTTCATCACATTTTCCTCACTGTACAGAGAATACCAGACCTACAGTGGAGAACATGGTCATTCAGTTTGAGGAGGGCAATATGGATAAGGAAGCCTATGAGAGGCATATCAAAGTGAAGGATATGGCACGTAGACAAAAGATACTGGACAAGGAACGCTATGCAGAAGACGAATCAACTGTGGTGTTAACAGTGGACCTTGAAGCAGTACTGTTGGCTCCAGTACTCAAGGCTGGTGCACTGTATTAGAAAACTAAGCTAGCCTGTCACAATTATACAATCTACGACCTTCATTCCCATGATGCCAAATGTTACCTTTGCCATGAAGGTGAAGGGGGGCTAGATTCAGACACATTTGCAACTTGTCTTCTGGATTACCTGAACAACAAACTGGTGCAAAGCGGCATCCACCATAATTGTGTATTCAGATGGATGTACTTAACAGAACAGAAACACAATTATTGCCAATGCCTGACTTCTGCTGCAAAACCTTTAAATCCTGGGAAAAGGTCACACACAAATGGAATGTGAAAGAGCACTCAGGGACAAAAAAAAATCCCCAGCAACTACATAACTTACATAGAGGAATCCTGTCAAAAGCAGCCCTTACACGGTTGAGGGGGGACCGGGGGTTTCACACAGCATAGGTGGCTAAACAGATAAATACTTCAAAATAACAAAGACAAACTTGGGAAAACTGATAAACATAAATAAATATGAGTAACGGATAGCCCACATGAGAGCAGTGGGGGAGGAGCTAGTAGGAACAGGTTAAACTGCATGCTACACAGGTCACAGGTTAAACTGCATGCTACACAGGTCATAGGTTACACTGCATGCTACACAGGTCACAGGTTAAACTGCATGCTACACAGGTCACAGGTTAAACTGCATGCTACACAGGTCACAGGTTAAACTGCATGCTACACAGGTCATAGGTTACACTGCATGCTACACAGGTCACAGGTTACACTGCATGCTACACAGGTCACAGGTTAAACTGCATGCTACACAGGTCACAGGTTAAACTGCATGCTACACAGGTCACAGGTTAAACTGCATGCTACACAGGTCACAGGTTAAACTGCATGCTACACAGGTCATAGGTTACACTGCATGCTACACAGGGACTAGGGAGTCACTCGTATAACGTTCCCAAAGAAATTTGTGCTGAACAGTCAGATGTCATGAAAGCTGTGAAGAAACACTGCTCTATTTCACCATTCTGAGGTTTGATGGATTTCACACGGAACAGTGTTCTCACGCTTGGTGAAGTTATGTGTCTATAGTCAGGAGTTTTTACTTCTCCAAAACTGCACAGACCTGGCTGACAATTTCAATGACGATGTCTGGGTTGTGAGCTGAACACAGGCGTGACGATTCTCAAACCCATTGAACAGCTCTACAAAAGTGCGCTCAAGGTTGACAGGAAGCCTCACTCATATCATCATTGTAACATACTCCGGAGGCTCAATTTTTTTTAGCTTTGACAACTTCAAAAATTTCAAACAGGTTGGGGTCATATACAAGACCCTACATGGTCTGTGCCCGCCCCCCCTAAGTGAATTCATTAAAAGGAAGCCTGAAAGGGGAATCAGTACCAGAGCAACCACTCGAGGAGATTGCGAAGTGCCGCACCGGCAAACAACTTTCGGTCAAAATGTCCTCTCAGTGCAGGGTTGTGTAGCATGGAATGGACTTCCTCTGCGTATAAGGGATTGTGCTACATTTCCATCTTTTAATTTCAATCTGAAAAGACTGTTGCTTGAAAACCAAAGCTGCAACCATTTGTGATCATGTTTTAGGTCTATTTTTATGCTGTGTTCCCTATGTAATGTTATGTAAATGTATTCCACCGTTTGTCTGTCTGTTTTCTGATTGTATGTTTTGTGTGAGGACTGTGGATGAAAATTAGCATCTTTGCTAAATCCGGTGTATTTACGTCCATGTGACGTCCATTAATATGCTCTGTCCTGTCCAAATAAACAAATAAAGTAAGTAAAGTAACAGAATGTTTAAGTTCTATGCAAATGCACGTGCCATTCACGTTTCTGTATGACAGAATGGAAAGCATTCTAAAAAAGAAGAATATACAGTATGGGGTCCCTGCTTCATCTCTCTATCAGCTAAGGGGTCCTTGGGCCTGAAAAACGTTGAAGACCCCTGATCTACATAAAAGCGGAAATACGTCACATCCAGGCCTGCAAACCTATCCATATATCCACCACTTTATCCATGGCCTTATCTGAAGTCCATGTAATGAAAAACGCACACAACATTAAAAAAAACATACGTTTTAAATGCTTACCGTGTTTACCGAAGACAAACTACATCGCTTTACAAGGTTCTATAAATTCATTGTGAAAACATTACAGCAATTCATTGAATATATATATATATATATATATATATATATATATATATATATATATATATATATATATATATATATATATATATATATACTGTGTATATATATAAATACATGTACTTCTACTTTTACTTTTACTTGTACTTTCACTTAAGTTTTTGAATACTTACTGTAAGTATATTTAAAAGCAATTCCTTTGTACTTTTACTCAAGTAACATTTTGACTGAGCTTTTACTTGTAGTGGAGTAAATTTGACCATTAGTATCTGTACTTTTACTCAAGTACGGGGGTTGAGTACTTCGTCCACCACTGGCGATTGCGGAAATAGCAAGATGGAGAGACATATCCTGCGCTGATGCATAAAGAAATAAAGTGAAGCCCAACGGGCCAGCTTTGTTTGGACACAAGTTCAAAAAGGACACGCACACACGCTGAGACCAAGCGTGGCGACATGCACACACAAACAAGAGGACACATAACGCGGGCAGAAGGTGCGCTGCCTTAACCCTTGCATTGTGTAAAATATTATGTTGGGTTAGGGTTAGGGTTTCATCTTTCAATACTGTATATGTCGTTTTCAATTGTAAAAAGGTTAAAATTCACTCATTACATTTCCTATAATGAAGACAATGGATAATGATGTTATCTCTCTCACTTTCAAACATGTAAACATTGAATACTGAAAATGTGGGGGGAATTGAGCCACACTTCAAATTTGACCCACTAACACCACAAGTGTCATTTTTCTTTTAAGACCATCAGAATTAACAAAAATGGTGGTAATGAATTTTGTTGCGTTAAAATAGCTGTCTCTGAGGATATCATGAAGCCTTGTTCCAATAAAGAAATGTACAGGGTCCTTTTTACCTATTTACAGTGGTGGACAGTAACGGAGTAAATGTACTTGAGTACTGTACTTAAGTACAGATTCTGAGGATCTGTACTTTACTTGAGTATTAGATTTTTTTGATACTTATTACTCTTACTTGAGTACATTTCCGAGACAAATATTTAACTTTTACTCGAGTACATTTCTAAGAAGGCTGTAAAGTACCGAGTTTAGGTTGGCTGTTTCTTTTTTCCACACTTCTGCTCTCACACTAGCATGTTTCTGGCTTCCCTCTCCGCTCACCTCTTTGTTACATCTTGTATGGGTGTGTAGGAGTAAAAGTATTTAGTTCTGGTTCCTCAGTCATTTCTATGTTTTATAGGTGTTTCTGCAGGCTTTGTATAACGTAGTGGCTCTACAAGCACATCAGTGCATGCAGTGCAGGTGGTGTCAGAGAATTACTTCTCTGAAACAAGAGTTATGAGATCTACTTAAAGAGGCACTATGTCACTTTTTTTTAATGAATGAAATGTAATTTTGTCGAATCTGTATGGTAAAGTATGTTAATATAATATAACTTATCCATTTGGGGTGGTTATATTTTGTCTCCCTGCTCTTCTATTGAGACATTTGTCAAAGGTCATGTCTCACCTAGACACAGGATCTGACATGAATTTTGACCTGATGTGTTAGTATAGGAAATCAAAGGTTGTTTGTGTTTTGACAGAGTGAAGTTCACCGCTGTGCATGTCGACGCCATCTTGTTTTGACAAGGTGAAGATATGAAACATCCTCTGCTCTCATGCGTGTGGGTAGGTATGAAACATCTGCTCATGAGCATGAGAGCAGAGGATGTGGTCACAAAGAACCACAGGCCTTGCAAACAACACCTGCCTCTCTGCATGGATGCCGATTTATGTTGGGCGGGTAAGGTACTCAACAAAAAGTCACACACACATCAACCAAGTTTTAACCCCTTAATCAGAAATACCTGATGAATGTCAGTTGGAAACATTGTACTCGCAATAAAATACTTTTTTGCTGTAAGTGAAGACAGTGTGCGCGATCACCATTCTTTCCTGTCTCATGCACTGGCTGCCTGCTCCTACGCACCTGTCCCAGTAGGTGTGCAAAAGGACCTTTTTTTTTTTACTACATTTCAAGTCATACAATTTGGTTATTGACTGATGATGAAACCATAACTGGCGTAAGGACTTTGCAGATTACAGGGAGAGAGTTTGAATGACATAAATCTGTTCACAATAACACACGGTATCAGAGCGGGTACATCATGCATCCTGTGCACGTTACAAAGCATCACACAACAGTCATCCGACCGACACATTTCCTGTGCACCCACAGGATTGGCGCTAATGTCTGCAGGTCTCTGCACAAACATACACTGAACAGAGAGAATTTTCTGTTTTCTATGTCAACTGTATTCATGCAGAATGAGCATGTAAGGTATTGTGTCATATGAGCTGGTGAAAAAATAAAACACCCTTCATGACAGTTACTCTATGCATTTATTATTATTAATATTTTTTATAGAACAGATGGCCGCAGTTTAAAGTGAGCTCCATGTCCTAATTGTTGAAGTATATTATATACTATATATTGTATCTTGACAAAAAGGTCACAGTTGATGGCCCTGGATCTGAGAATTTGGTACATTAAGTACATTAAGAACTGGAATATAATTAATGTGATCTGAGTGCAGCTTTGTCAGCGATGTGTCACTCATGTGTGACTCCTGTTATTTCCTCATGAGAAAATAATTCTCTTTTGAGGCTCTGGGGTTCATGCTGGTCCCCAGGAAGACTAAGCTGACCACGCTTTTGTAGTGGCCCACATCAGATCTGCTAAGTCCATCGAGATTTTTAAGTCCTTACAAAAAACTCACCTTCTCTCTGGCTTTTAACAACATCCACTCCTAAATATTCCTATTTTAACTCCTATCTAACATTTTCTACCTTCTGTGTACATACTGTAGGTGTAAATGAACAATCTCGCTCTATGTCTGTGTCTCCTATATGCATACATGTTATGTGTTTTATACATGTTTTTGTTTTTGTGTTTTTGTTCTTTGATTTGATGTATTGCTTTTCTTTTACCTGTGCAGCACTTTGGTCAACTAAGGTTGTGTGAAAATGTGCTCTATAAATACAGTTTTATTGATTGATTGATAAGCTAGTAACTCGTTGCGCCCCGCTAGAATAACTTCCGGGTCCAAGTGTGTATTTTCCCAATATGCCACAGTGCTGTGTCCCTCTCTGTTTTAACACATCTGAGAATAAAATAACGACTAAAGTGTCATTCTACTGCTCTCCTGGTAACGACAAAAAGAAGAGGAAATCTTTTTTTTTATAAATACATCTATATATAAATATATATATAAATACATATAAAAAGGATATATTATAAGGTTAATAATAATAATAATAATAATAATAATAATAATAATAATAAATAAATACAAATATAAATATATATATTAGCCTACTTTTTACTGTCTATGATATTAGCATTAAGACCCTTATTAACCCTCAATGGTTCATTTCTGAAAAAGGAGGTTATTGTAAAAAGATTTACGGGTTCCAACATGTTTTTTTACAATGAGGAGTGGACGGCGCTGGTGCCTTTTGGACCCAGGAGTTTTGTCGGACTACAAAATGACGTCAGACTTAAGAACCGAATAACAAGAAAACTAAAGTATGGGTATTTAACACAGAGGACATCATTGCCACTGCCGACGGGACAGTGCTCGAGGTAGTTGAGGACTTCAAAGGACTTTTACTTTTACTTGTACTTTAAGTACTTTTAAAAGCATGTACTTTTGAATACTTAAATATATTTAAAAGCAATAACTTTTTTACTCTTACTTGAGTAACATTTTGACTGAGCTACTTTTACTTGTAGTGGAGAAAATTTGACCAGGAGTATCTGTACTCTTACTCAAGTACTGGGGTTGAGTACTTTGTCCACCTCTAAACTTGAATATGGGTCAAAAATGACCCTAACACAATGGAAGGGTTAATACTGCAGGTAACAATCAGCCCACTGATGAGTGGGAGAAGGATGGGCAGAGTGGGAGACAATTCGCCCATCCTGCTACACTTACACATTCCTCAACCATGTGAGGAGTTCTGAATTTATAATTCACGTGAGTGACAGGATGAAAAACGTAATGTTTTGACGTAAAGTTAAAAATATATCTTAACATGTATGTTGGGTAATCGTATTACAGGAACAGTGGTTTCAGTTTCAGTTTGAAACCATCCAGACATCACCTCCCCTTTGCAGACGTATTAAAAGCTGTAACCCTGCACAGTGTTTCAGTTGAACCTCTCTGTCCAGCACATCATGCATCTGCTCATACTGATCACTGGGCTTATGATGTTCCCCAAAGGTAAGTCTTATTTATTTATTCATTTATTTGTTTGTTTGTTTGTTTGTTTGTTTGTTTGTTTGTTTGTTTGTTCTGTTTATGCATTTATTTATGCATTTCTTTAGTGTCAAAATTACATGGTAATCACACAATTGTTATCGTTTGGTTTTTAACAAAAGATAGCATCCGGAGAAAAAAAAGTTAGTTGGGTTTTGTTATTCTATTGTTTTTCTGTAGGTGTGTATTTTAGATACTTTTCATCGCTCAAAAATCTCCACTAATACTAGAGGAGTTGTGGCACAGTGTGCTCCGGGTGTCCATAAAAGTTTCAAATATAAAGTGCTTACCCCATGGTCACGGATGTTACAATTATGTACTGCCGCTCAGAAGTATTATTATTATTATTATTATTACCCTTATTATTATTATTATTATTATTATTATTATTATTATTATTATTATTATTATTATTATTATTATCTGATTGTTGTCGTTAGGGGCAAACAAGCCCTAAGAGAATGCATTGAATTATATGAAAGCCAGCAGATGATTGCAAGCTTTGTCAAATAATCAGTTCAGGGAAATATAAGAAGAGTATTCTTATATATATATCATCGAAAAACAGAACAATGTATTATGTCTTCTTAGAAGACATAATACACATTGTTCTGTTTTTCGATGTGCTCACTGCTCATTGTATACTTTTCTTGAGGTATCTAAAGAGCACAGATCGGGCAATATATGTACGAGAGCACGAGAGTTTTGCAGTTGTTGTTGTTTTTTTTATGTGCTAGTGTGGATGTGGATATAACTAAAGGAGAAAACGTTTAGTTTGTCTTAAAATACCTGTATGCGTGTGGACATCCTCCAGCAGGGCCCTAATAATGGTTCCAAAGTCTCGACTTGTCACTAAAAAATATTTCCACACGTACACTGGTATTTGTACAAATTGATAGGCCAAAAAAAAACGTCTCCAAGAGCAGGTTAAAAAAAAAAGACCAACAATTGCAGTCTCGTGCTGAAAGGTATAGCGAACACATCGAAAAACAAGGGAACAGAGAACTGTGTATTATGTCTACTTTTATTTCCCTGAACCGATTATTAACAAAGTTTGTAATCATTCTAACTGTTAATTCACACATTTTGCAAAAGCATGTGTTCATTCATTCAGAACATTCTAGGCAAGTGTAGCCTAGGCTACGTAGGAGTCAACATGCGATGACAGCGGGGAATATTCAAATAAATGATATACTCTCACATGATAATGTGAGAAACCTCCGTTTATCTCCGTCCACACGGCAACGCAGTGTTTTTAAATCTTCATTGTGGCCGGAGTTTTAAAAAATGATTGTTTTCAAAGGACAAAAATGCACTTGCGTCTAGACAAACCCCCTAAAACTCATAAAAAAAGCTGTGTTTAAAAAAATATGTGTAAGTGTGGACAGGGCCTAAGAGTGATTGGGCCTTCCGCTCGGCTATGGAACTCCATGCCTGGGCATTTCAGGCAGGCAAACTCAAGTGTCTTCTTGTCAAACTAATTTCAAAGCCTTTTCTTAATTGATGACTTGTTAACCTTTATGCCATTTTATCTTGACCTTGGATTTATATGTTGTTACTGTAGACACTTTGTAGCTTGTTTTTTGAAAGGTGATATACAAATAAAGTAATTATTATTATTATTATTATTATTATTATTATTATTATTATTATTATTATTATTATTATTATTACCCTTATTGTTATTATTGTCTGTCAGAGTTTGTATCGTTCATCAAATCGTTCTGAAAGTGAAAATATTGTTTGCCACTGTCTTCTCTTTGATGTGATGTGGCCATCCACTTCAGTTATTATTATTATTATTAATTTTTTACAATATATTTATCGTTCTTGTTGTGGACAGCACTTAAACCAGCTGAATCTATCTGTTGATTTAAGTCTATTAAAATATTTATCAGTGTGCATTTAAATTTCAAGTACACATGGATGGTGCATTGAAAATCCCCACATATTTTGTAAACCTGTAGTTTTAACTCCACATGCTGTAGACACAATCTAAATCATGACATTAGTTTTCGAATCATGACTGCACGCATGAAAATCATGCTCCCAATTACAATGATGGAACATGTGTCAAGTTTATTTTATTTTTTTACTTGTAAATTGTGTAATCTGTGTGATCTTGTCTATTTTTCAGCCTATGCCGTTACATGTCACGTATGTGAGCCAAGACCTCCAGGAGTTCCAGGTCCAGGACCATGTGCTGACAAAGTCTGCAAAGCATCCCAGATATGTGGTGCAATGACACTTAAGGCACATACAGGTATGTGATAGAGGTATAGGCTGATAGCCTGCACCTTTTATCGTGCACATAAATCTCTGTCATAGATAACAAAGTAATGTTTAAATTGCTGAAGATTCTTCTCTGATTAAGACATTATTTGGTAGAAGCTAATGTTTTGTTTGTTTTCAGTCGTGCAGATATTTGATTTTCAAATGAAGACTTGCGTGGCAGCTGCTCAGTGTGTTACTGGCTCAGTGAACATTGGACTCGGCAGAGCTCTTATGATCAGCAAGTGCTGTACCACTGACCTCTGCAATGATCAATATCCCACACTTACCTGTAAGTAGCCTACCTATACCGTCTGTGTTGTCTTCTACTCCAGTGGTTCACAAACCAAATATCGTCACCTTGCTAAACTAATGGCCTATGTCAAGTTTTTCTGGAAAAATTCAAAACTGATCCAAAACAAAAGCGCGGCACTCGTTTTTTTTTATCGTAAACATTTTGTGCAAATCATATACTGTATATATATATATATTTTTTTTAAGCGAACATTTTTAACTAAAATCTTTGCTTCTGGGGGGTCCCTGGAACAACATATTTTGAGATGGGGGTCCACAGCCAAATACATATCCTTTTGGGGGCCCTTGACATGAAAAAGTTTGAGAACCACTGATTATAGCAACATAAGTTTTTTCAAAAAACTGTTAGGATTTAGAAGACATTTAGAATCCCCAGAAGCAAAGATCTGAGTTACAAATGTTCGCTTTAAAAATATATAAAGATTTGCAAACATTTTCATGATCTTTATTTATTTTTTGCCAAAGTAGGCCTATAAGATAATGGTTAAAGTGGTTAAAATCTAAAATGACTGATGCTTTCCCGGTCCTAATGGGTTAGAGAGTTTAAGACATCATATGAATATAAGTAACATTTTCAAAATATGAATCTTACAGCTCCGGACAGCCCTCCTCCCAATGGTAAGAAGTGCTACAGTTGCTCAGATCCAAACTTCTGCTCCAACGTTGTTTCATGTTCTGGGGATGAGGACCGCTGCATTACAGGTGAATCAGCCAATGGTTTCAAATGACAGTTTAGTGGGCTCACTGGAGTGGGCACACGGTTTTGTGTTTTTCTCACTCTTATTTAGTGGGTTCGCAGCAGTGAAGCATGCATGTTCTCCTCACTATTTATTTAAAACTTCTCCTAAAAACTTCTTCTCCTCTTACTTTGACCAGGAAACTAAAAATGTAAAATGGTTGGCTTACTGTGGACTAACCCCACAAACACACCCTCTCATGTGCTTTTGTGTTCACAGGAAAGTACAACGATACTGATAGATCAACGGTGGTGAAGGGCTGCGCCTCAAAGAGCATCTGTGATTCCTCTCTCCTCTCCTTGATACCAGACCCCGTAAGGCAAGGCATAGAAACAAGCATGAGCTGCTGTGAAGGTGATTTGTGCAACGGTGCCACAAGTACTAGTGTTAGCCTCTTCTTCCTGGTAGGAACAGTGCTCTCTGTTGTTCTGTTCAACTGAAGGAAGCCTCGCTACTTTAGTTTGGCTGTTATATGATGTCTTACTGTAGTCCCCAGATCTGTCTCCTTGTTTTACCATTGATTATCCTGTAGTTGCACAAGTGACTTGTCATGTCTATTCCAAATTGTACACATTTAATTGACCAAACAAATAGTAAGAGGAAAACTGAGTAAATTCATTGAATCTTGTGTGTGAATTCATAAATCTTGTGAATCTTGTGAATCTTGTGTGCGTGCGTGCGTGCGTGCGTGCGTGTGCGTGTTAAAATGTACCTCTAGGCATAAATGCATGTTCAACTCAAAGTACTGTAAGATTCAGAGAAAATTAAATAGAGCACATGCGGCTATGGCAGAAATGAAAGCTGCTGTGTGGTTTACGTAGGTTTCCTGTTTGCCTTAGCCTATTTCACATTCAAGACAATATGGAGGAACCATTGCCATGGTTTGTAAATCATGTGGTTTTAACGTCTGGTTTCATGTCAAACGGTCTCATGGTGCACACACGCACGCACGCACGCACGCACGCACACACACACACTACAAAACAATACAGAAACATTGCAAAGAAAAGGGAACACAATGACGTTGATCACCTGGAAGAAAGTTACAGTTTGTATACATGCAAAGTCAGATTGCAGTTGATATTAATTAGTTAGCAATTGTATTCATCAAATGAAATATTGAGTTTTGGTATAAAACACCATATTTACGGTACTTATAAATACATAGTTTGATTAACTGAATTGCTATCTTCCATTTAAGATAGCAACAGTAATTTGATTTAGGCTATCAGTTTAACCGCCCTCTCAGGTCTTGTGCTGACCTGCTCGAAGTGCCTACAATGACATATAAAAAACACGGTGAAGTAGCATTCTGCTTCTATACGGACCAACGGCGGGGAATAAACTCCCATTACACCTAAGACAAGCAGCCTCTGTGGATAGCTTTAAAGCACAGCTCAAGACCTATTTCTTCACTCTTGCTTTTAGTTGATATTTAAATCTCAGTGTTGTTATTCATGTCCTCACTGTTTTTGCCTGATTCACTGCCTTTTCTGCTATTATTTTAATGTTGTTTTAGGCTTTTGCTTTTCTTTTTTTGCTTTATTGTAAAACTATTTGTACTTTTTCTGTAATTGTATTCTTGCTCTGTAAAGCACTTTGAGCTGCATTTCATGTCATGAAAGGTGCTATACAAATACAGTTTATTATTATCATTATTATTATTAAAAGTGAAGAGCTGTGGTTTGTGTCTTGTGTTTTTTTCAAAGAAACCTTGTATCTACATATTTCAACTTGTTATGTTTTTTCCTACGTTAGTACCCTGCTTCATAATATAAGAGTGTCGCACAAAAGTAGTGTTAATAGCAGATCAAGCTCACAATGCTACGCTTTGTGAGCTTGTAGATCGGCTATTTTCACTATTTTCAAATGTTTAATAAAAAATGAACCTTTTGGCCATACAAGGTAACAGTATTTTGGGTTGTTGAATTTTGGATTATTGTATATCTGTGTTTTTACATTTGCTTTTTGATTATATATCTCATAATATCCCACACTTACCTGTAAGTACCTATACCGTCTGTGTTGTCTTCTACTCCAGTGGTTCACAAACCAAATATCGTCACCTTGCTAAACTAATGGCCTATGTCAAGTTTTTCTGGAAAAATAAAAAACTGATCCAAAACAAAACTATATTTCTTAATCATTTCACCCAAAATGTTGACTATTAAAATAAAAATAACACTGTCAGTTATGTACCATAAGAGATTTAAATAGGTTTAAATAGGATTAAATCTGACTTAGGGCAAAACAAATGTTTAAAAAAATGGCCTAAATCAGTAAATAATCACAAAACCATGTGACTTAGGCCAAAACAATGGCCTATTTTGGCCTAAGTCACACTAGGGAGTTAGAACATTATACTAAAAGGGGAGGGAACAGCATGATCCTTTTCAATTAGGAGATGGCCGATTTTACCAGAGGTGGCCAGTGTCATGAGGAGCTGACTTAGGCAAAAATATCATTTTCCTCAAAAAATTACTTAGGCCATTAGTTTAGCAAGGTGACGATATGAAGGATGCCCAATAGGCTGTATTTGGCCGCAGACCCCCTTCTGAAATTATTTTATACCAGAGACCCACATACAAGATTTTTGTTGTTAAAAAAAATGTATCTAGGTAAACCTATCATCAGTCTAAACAGTATAATATAAAAAAAATAATCTGTAAATTGACACTATACAAAATGTAATTTTCACGTTCTCTCAATTGATGGAAGCTGCCAGAATAAGCTGTCTGGCATTGCCAGAGAAGATGTATCTAACTTTTCATGGGTGCAACCCACATACAGCTGCGCTGCTCATCCCACAAATGTTCTTTACAAGTGGGACACTAGTTAAAAGAGAAATTAACAGGCTTTATAACGGTATAAAATATATTTACTAGAAGCATTACTACAAAATAGAATTTTAGCATTATGATCTCACCAAAATCAACGAAAAACATACAAAAACAAAACAGAAATTGTAAAGGAAAAATGTGTAAAAAAAGATTAATAATAATAGTACACCACTTAGTGTTGAAATAATACAATACGACTAATAACATATTATCTGTCACCTACTGTCCTACAATGAAACAAGTGACACATGTACAGTATTGTTGATATCCGGAAAGTTTGTGTATCTGTGGGTTGTCAGCAAGTTGAAAATATGTATGCTGATTTATTTAACCCATTAAAATCGGGAACGCATCTGTGTAACCACTTAAGTCTTATACCATTATTTTATACTTTGGCTATTCCAAAATAGCAGATCTACAAGCTCACTCGGTGCCGCGCTATGATTTTTTTTTTATCGTAAACATTTTGTGCAAATCATATACTGTATATATATATATATATATTTTTTTTTTAAGCGAACATTTTTAACTAAAATCTTTGCTTCTGGGGGGTCCCTCCCATAGAAACAAGCATGAGCTGCTGTGAAGGTGATTTGTGCAACGGTGCCACAAGTACTAGTGTTAGCCTCTTCTTCCTGGTAGGAACAGTGCTCTCTGTTGTTCTGTTCAACTGAAGGAAGCCTCGCTACTTTAGTTTGGCTGTTATATGATGTCTTACTGTAGTCCCCAGATCTGTCTCCTTGTTTTACCAGTGATTATCCTGTAGTTGCACAAGTGACTTGTCATGTCTATTCCAAATTGTACACATTTAATTGACCAAACAAATAGTAATTTTATTGACAAAGAGGAAAACTGAGTAAATTCATTGAATCTTGTGTGTGAATTCATAAATCTTGTGAATCTTGTGAATCTTGTGAATCTTGTGTGCGTGCGTGCGTGCGTGCGTGCGTGCGTGCGTGCGTGCGTGCGTGCGTGCGTGCGTGCGTGCGTGTGCGCGTGCGTGTTAAAATGTACCTCTAGGCATAAATGCATGTTCAACTCAAAGTACTGTAAGATTCAGAGAAAATTAAATAGAGCACATGCGGCTATGGCAGAAATGAAAGCTGCTGTGTGGTTTACGTAGGTTTCCTGTTTGCCTTAGCCTATTTCACATTCAAGACAATAGGGAGGAACCATTGCCATGGTTTGTAAATCATGTTGTTTTAACGTCTGGTTTCATGTCAAAGGGTCTCATGGTGCACACACGCACGCACGCACGCACGCACGCACGCACGCACGCACGCACGCACGCACGCACACACACACACACTACAAAACAATACAGAAACATTGCAAAGAAAAGGGAACACAATGACTTTGATCACCTGGAAGAAAGTTACAGTTTGTATACATGCAAAGTCAGATTGCAGTTGATATTAATTAGTTAGCAATTGTATTCATCAAATGAAATATTGAGTTTTGGTATAAAACACCATATTTACGGTACTTATAAATACATAGTTTGATTAACTGAATTGCTATCTTCCATTTAAGATAGCAACAGTAATTTGATTTAGGCTATCAGTTTAACCGCCCTCTCAGGTCTTGTGCTGACCTGCTCGAAGTGCCTACAATGACATAAAAAACACGGTGAAGTAACATTCTGCTTCTATACGGACCAACGGCGGGGAATAAACTCCCATTACACCTAAGACAGGCAGCCTCTGTGGATAGCTTTAAAGCACAGCTCAAGACCTATTTCTTCACTCTTGCTTTTAGTTGATATTTAAATCTCTGTGTTATTATTCATGTCCTCACTGTTTTTGCCTGATTCACTGCCTTTTCTGCTATTATTTTAATGTTGTTTTAGGCTTTTGCTTTTCTTTTTTTGCTTTATCGTAAAACTATTTGTACTTTTTCTGTAATTGTATTCTTGCTCTGTAAAGCACTTTGAGCTGCATTTCATGTCATGAAAGGTGCTATACAAATACAGTTTATTATTATCATTATTATTATTAAAAGTGAAGAGAGCTGTGGTTTGTGTCTTGTGTTTTTTTCACAGAATCCTTGTATCTACATATTTCAACTTATGTTTTTTCCTAAGTTAGTACCCTGCTTCATAATATAAGAGTGTCGCACAAAAGTAGCGATAATAGCAGATCAAGCTCACAATGCTACGCGTTGTGAGCTTGTAGATCGGCTATTTTCACTATTTTCAAATGTTTAATAAAAAATTAACCTTTTGGACATACAAGGTAACAGTATTTTGGGTTGTTGAATTTTAGATTATTGTATGTCTGTTTTTACATTTGCTTTTTGATACGTTCCCTTTCACGTTTAAAGTGATTTGGCTACTGTACTGTATTATGCTATCGTCATCAATCACGTGGCACCGCGATGGGTAACCGTATGGCCCCAAATTACACAGGTCTTTATATATGGGCCTATTTGAACAAGATACTGTGTTGGGTCCCAACAATCCCTTCTTCACCCATTGTCAGGGACCGATTTGGTCGGAAGGAGAGACACAGGGAAAGTGGGTTGTTGGTTTAAAATAATATTCATTTTTTTGTATTTATTTTTCTTTCTTTTTGTGTTTCATTTCAAAATAATGATTTAACAGATAACAAACAATAAAGGTGCTCAAAATAAACAAATCAAACTAAATAACTAAACAGGAAAAACGGGACTGAACAACACAACTGAAAACTGAACTACCCAGAATGACACAGGAGGTGGACATATATAGGGACGGGTCAGACCACTGTTAATACAAAAGGGGGAAAAGACAAAGACTACCATTGACACACACTCTAAGAACCCCTGCCCCACCCCATAGTGCAGAGGGACTGTGGTGCAGTCCAATTGTCCAGATTAGCTGCAGATCTGGAGCAGCTGATCCCCATTCCTTTGGCCAGCCCATAATGTCCATTTATGTCAGCAGCCTCCCACAGAACTGGTATCTCAAAGAAAACTCATAAATGCACTCATGGAAAACAACTAAACAATAAATTATGTCATTTCAACTGGTTAATAATGAACAACTGCAAATAAACACTAAATATATGAAGCAAAAGGAAGATTACCATACATTATAGTCTATGTGTGGCTGCTGCTGAGTCAGCCATCACACCCATATAAAACTCTGGCGGCGCTATGTGGATGACATTTTTCTACTGTGGGGGGGGGCACTGAACAAGACTTACAAATGTTCTATGATTATATAAACTTGTGTAACCAGTCACTACATTTCACAATCACTTCTGACAAAATGGAAGTGAATTCTCTGGACATCCGCATAATGCGTAACGGCAAAGGTTTCAAAACAACCGTCTACAGAAAACCCACAGACAGTAATACCTGGCTGAGAGCTGACAGTTTCCATGGAGCTATAACTTTAAACTGTTAATCTGTTAAATAAAATGCATAGAGTAACTGTCATGAAGGGCGTTTTGATTACAGTGATTACACATATATTTTCACCAGATCATAAGTAACAGGTGATATGACACAATACCTTACATGTTCATTCTGCATGCATACAGTTGACATAGAAAACAGAACATTCTCTAATGAACCTTTTGGACTTGTTTTGGGTTGTTGAATTTAAGATTATAGTCTGTGTGTTGACATTTGTTTTTGAATGCGTTCCCTTTCACTGTTAAAGTTATTTGTGGGCTAGTGTACTGTGTGCTATGCTACCATCATCAATCATACACCATATTATACTATGTTGTTTAAAAAAGAAAAAAGAAGCAATAACCTTTTATTTGACCTTTATTTTGAAGTGATTTTGAGGTGTGTCCCACTGACATACATGAACACTTTTTTTCTCCTTTTCTTTCTTACGAGGGAGCCCTGTTTAATGGCATCAAAACTCCACCATACCTTAGATACTGTACCATGCCGTTAGAATATACTATATTGTCAGAAATACCACATTATACCACTATATTACATAATCAGAAATCAGCTATGTCATAAGAAATGAGTCATTAAGCTAGGTCCCATCTAGAGCACCTTAGATGGAACGGTCTTCTTCAGTTTATATGAATGATTTAGTTGAGAGTCCAGACAGCCAAGTTATACATTTTTATTTATTCAAGGGTTCCCTCCTTTACACAAGCGAATGAAAACCACCAGCATTTCCATTCTTTCAAAGCAAACTTCTAGATGTTATTAGTCCTAAAACTACATTCAGGATATTTAAAGGGCTCATGTTTACCTTTCAACCTTGTGCTTTGTTACTAATGCCAAGAGGCTTACCACTGCCTCTTATATCAGATGGTACAGTTGTATGGAATGCAAAAAAAACGCTCGCCCCAAAACACGCTCGCCTCGGGTCAAATCCTGCGACCTCGGAACGGTCGCCATGTATTGCTAAACGTATCCTCAGTAAAACTATGCCTAAACCTAACCTTATTCCTAACTTAAAGGAATATTTCCCTTTCAAACATGTTTAACGTCTACTCAGACTTTTGTGAGCACCCCAGACAGTTTTTAAGTTGCTTGATTCAGTTTTTAGACAATTGATATTAATTTCATCAGACACACCCCCTTTCTATACAAACCCTTTATAACTTCAAACTCCAGGTAACTTGCACACACTTATGTTCTCACTATCTCCAGTTTTATCCCAACTTGAGTTTAATGCACAGGTTCAAGGGTTGTGTTGTCTTCTACAATGTTGTCATTCTAAATGTGATGGGCTTGTTTAAGATCCATTTATTTAATATTTAATGTTGTTTTGGAAGGCTACAAGGTACAGGCATAAACAGGCTGATTACAGGTATACACAGGCATAAACTATAAGCCCACTAATAACAGTAGCAGGTACATACAGGACAAAACTGCTTTAAGGTGGCAGGCCGAACTAGCGGCTAACACACAGGTTAAGTACTCAGAATGACTACACAAGGGCTTATGAAGTAATGGGAACATCTGGTGGACAAGCATGGGAAGACAGGTGACTCAGGTGATACAAATGGCCAGTTTTATTATCTGCTTGAAGGGCCTCTTGCTGGGAAATGATTAAAGGTTATAGCTTGTTTGTCATGGTGGAAGAATGAATTCTGCATCATGGCTTCTGAAGTGTTTCATCTTAATGACAGCAACCAAAGGTATGGCACCCCCATATCTTCAAAGCCTGATCCAACCCAACAACCCTTCCCACTCACTCAGATCAGCTAACGCAGGGAAGCTGTCAGAACCTTCCCTAAATCATGCGGGACAACGCTCCACACGTCCAAGACTCTTCTCCCTTCTGGCTCCCAAACTGTGAAACAAACTCCCCATTGCAGTTAGAACTGCAGATTCACTCCCAATTTTCCTCCATAATCTGAAGAGTCACCTCTTCAGACTCCACTTTAGCCCGTAGCATTGACAACCATGCAGTCTTATGCAAAGGTAAAACATTTATAGATATTTATTCATTTTTCAGTGCATATTCTGCCTCCCTTGAAGTACTTACAAAACAAAGTTTTCATGTAACTTTATTTTTGGGTCGTACAAAACATTACACATTGCACTTTGGCCCCTTTTTTCAGCGGCCATTTTGGCAGACGAACACAGCTGAAGGTAATCATGTTAATAATTATTTCATTTAGGTATAGTGTGTGTGCGTGCGTGCGTGCGCGTGCGTGCGTGTGTGCGTGTGTGTTTTTAAATAATAGACAGCGCTAATACCATTTACAGTACACTACTAACATTATTACTAATATTAATAGTGATATGACTACAACAAATTGCACTGTTGCCACTGCTATGGACCCTATACTGCTACAACCTCTACCACTATTAATACACCCACTAGCAATATTACTACCACTACTATAATGTTCTACCAATATTACACTTCTATTACAAATTTCATTTAGGTATTAAGAAGAGGCTCTTATCCAAAGGTTAGAGTTAGTGTGGTCTATTTGTCACGTGACGTCACAACAGGACAATTGTAGGTAAATATTGACTGAGAGACAGAACTGATGTCACACTTGGAGGGAGGCCTTATGTAGTGACGATACAGTGTGATATAATGAGTCACTGACCATAATGTTGCTGTCTGGTGGAAACCGTGTATGTCCAAAACCATTACTATTCAGGCAATGGAAAAACAATATTATTTAGTCACAAGCTCTTGTTCATACTTTTCATTGGTTTAATAAATATTTATAAAACCCACAGACAGACAGACAGACAGGACCTCAATGGAAACAAGACCGCAAGGACTTTTTTGGACGGACCTTTTAGACAGTGTTTTTAACTGTACTTGTGCTGTTTGCTGCCTAATAAAATGTTCAATCAATCAATCAAAATCAGACAGACAGACAGACAGACAGACAGACAGACAGACAGACAGACAGACTGACTGACTGACTGACTGACTGACTGACTGACTGGCTGGCTGACTCACTCACTCACTCACTCACTCACTCACTCACTCACTCACTCACTCACTCACTCACTCACTCACTCATTACAACACCATTTTAGTGT
>NC_137605.1:8465469-8490469 GCF_963280865.1 Gymnoscopelus braueri | reverse complement strand
AGATCTACAAGCTGTGACATGTTGTGAGCTCGTAATTTGGCTATTTTCACCAATTTTTAAATAGGACTAAAGTTCTTCATTTTACATGTTTAGCTAGCATTTTTCAATGCAGGGTCAATAAGAACAGAATGACGTCATTGCAGAGCAAATAACTTTGGCAGTGCCATGCCGACTTTAGTTTCAGCAGGTCTTGCGGCACCAATACTAGCCAAGCATTGCGTGTGATCAGTCAGACACTGGAGATTTACTTATATTGTTTTATTTCTGCAATCTGCTGCCAATGTACTGTACCATGGACAGTTTAGAAGAAAAGTTGTTTGAGTAGATGTTGTCTAGAGTAGGTTAGGAGGTACAAACCTCTATAATCCCTCTCTGAGGGACTTATTGATGGAGAGAGACAGCACACACAGCTATGTAGCACATACACACTGTGCAAAGAACAACACTAAACAGCCTCTAGCAGCCCCTAGAGGCTGTGCTGCTCCTTACACCTAACTGTAGGGATATTCGGGTGTAAGGTCATGGGGGTCACCGTAATCACTAGGGGTCAACCTTAAATATGCCTATTAGAATATGAGGTATCTAGTAATGTACAGTATGATGTATCTGTTAGATTATGAGATATCTATTAGGTTTATTAATACATACAGTTTCTATTCTATTATGACATATCTATTTGATTATGAAATTATATATCTTGTGTTAAGTTGACGTTTTGGCCTGAGGGTTGAGCTAGAGGAAAGGTCATGGGGTCACTCAACGTAAAAAAGAAAAAAAAAGAAAAAACTAGAGGGTGGCAAAAACCCATTTAAAAAATAATTAAAATAGCAGATCTAGATGAATGGCCGTGGATTTAGACTGCCATCCCCTGGAAACCCTAAATGACACCCCTTGCGCAAATATGAATAGTTCATCCTCCAGGGAGTATGAATGAACCCACCATGATTCATTAGAGATGGCTACAGTAGTGTGCAGTGACAGTTTGTTCTACAGGTGACAGTTTGGCCTGAAGGTGGTGCTAGTGTACTGTAAAAAACCACAGGGTCACCAAAATCAGCACACGAATAGGCTACTCTCAGCAGAAAGACAAAACTATATTTTCTGTGTGCACATGCACATGCACACACACTCACTCTCACTCACAGACACACACACACACACACACACACACACACAAACGCATGCACGCACGCACACACACACACACACACACACAAACGCACGCACGCACGCACCCACGCACGCACGCACGCACACACACACACACACACACACACACACACACACACACACACACACACACACACACACACACGCAAAGACGCTGTATGTATGATTGATAGTTGTGTCTTAAATACAAGGCAGCCAATCAACTTAATTAGTTAATTGATAAATACATGAACTCATTACTTGATTATTACAGGTTTATCAGGTTTATCTTTATAGCACCACCATTGACAGACCATACCCTGCAGCCACAAACATAAATTATTCATCATTATTTATCATCAAATTAATCAATATCATTATTTTTTGGCTCTGAAAAATAGTCTGTCTGTCTGTCTGTCTGTCTGTCTGTCAGAGGCTATGTCAGAGGTTCCAAAACTGGGTTCCCACCCACTGTTTGGGAACCACTACACTTTTTGAAATATTACAAACATTTATAATTGAAGTCGAGGGGCTCGGATTGCCCTAATTTGGGCACGTAGTTAATTAGACCCAGTCTTGTTATTTCATTGCCCACAGCGTTGCTAGAATCTGTGCCTGATTTTAGGGCTGAGACCAGATTAGAATATGAGCACATATCCCAGTTATAACAGTCTGTTTGAAATGCAGGTGACGGTACCTGGCTGTGACAAATCACCCTCCATTTGCATCGATTCACATTGTTTAATTAACGGCAAAGTCAATTATGACGAGCCATTTGTCAACATTCGGTCTGTTTCTGGCACGAGTGCCTACACCCGTCCGTGTCTAATTATGAAAGCAGATGCTTCTAATCTGTCATGTAAACAAGTGTGGTGGTCACACGCAGAATGAGATTTTTGTTGTATTGCTTATTTGACGACAGACTCTATTGGAACTGGCAACTGCTTCCATAGCTAGTGTATTTTGAGTTTTTTATTGAATATCTTCCCTTAATGTTATTTGCTACACTGAAATGTGTTGCTTTTATGTTGAAATGTTTTGCATTGCTGCTATTTTGGACAGGACTTGAAAAGGAGATCTCAACTGGATGTACCTGTATAAATAAAGGTCAAATGAATCAAATGTATTTAACAAAGGCCATGGATGCACAACACAATGGTTGGGCCAGTTAGCAAAATAGCTTATAGTGTTTCCCAAACTGTGGGTCGGGACCCATTTGTGCTTTGCGGACACATTTGTATGGGTCACGAGGAAACACCCCATTTTTCTTTTATTTACTACAAACTTTTTTTCCAAAAGATTTTCAAAAAGTACCAAAAAAATCTAACATTTCCAGTAATTAAAAATACATTTACTTCAAACTTTTAAGCAGTGAAAATAGCAGATCTACAATCTCACAACGCGTCACAACGCGACACGTTGTGAGCGGCGGAACACTCGCCCCGCTTGGCGCGGAACGGTCAGTGAGAACAGACTACAGCCTTTTTTTCTTTTCTTTTTTTAAACAAGATTTCAAATTTTTTAATTTCATTTTTTATTAACGATGGCATCCATTATAGCATGCTAACTTTACAGGAATAGATAGCCTGGATAGCTTGGATTCCCCATCGATGATGACACTGGTAGGCGGTTTTCTGAACTGTCCACGACATTCCTCTGAGACATAGACCAAGTAGACAAAAATGGTGCCATATTATAATTAGTGAGGACCAATTATACGAAGATAGGAGGACAATGGGTGAAGTTGTCCTTTAAGTAAAGTACATAGTAAAATGGTACCATTTGTCTCTACTTGGTCTGTGTCTCATAGGAGGGCTGTGGAATCTGTCCCCGTGTCCAAGTTTCCTTGAGCAAGACACTGAATCCCTAACTGCTCCCGATGAGCAGGTTGGTGCCTTGCATGGTTTCATCCACCATTAGGGTGTGAATGTGAATGTGTGTGAATGTGTGTGAATGTTAAGCACATTGTAAAACGCTTTGGAGAAAAGTGCTGTATAAATGCAGTCCATTTACCATCACAGAACCGGTGCAAAGGACGGTCCTTCAGAGTGAACGGTATCAGGACTGTTTTCAAAGCAGTGGGCTGAGGTTTGTTAGCGCCGTGCTGGTTTTCTCCACTGTTTTAGCCCCTACATTGAATTTGCCCATGCAGACAAATTCCCCCATGTTAAGTGGTCAGATGGGTAACGGTCAATCAATTGATTGTGTTCCGGCCTGGCTCAATGAAACTAACGTTCCGAGGCTTGCATGGTTTCCTTTGCCACCGGTGAGGGAACGTGTGTGTGAATGTAATGCACTGTATCTCCACGTCTGGTCTGGGGACCACGAGCGGTCCAAATGGACCCTTAAGTTTCTAAGACAAGAAGTAGACAACTAGAGACGACAAGTCCTTCTGTATGGTGGTTTATTAGCGATTTGGGGGATTTCACATCATGCAGAGAGAAGGTCCCCAGACAGTGAAGTGACAAGTTAAGGACTTTTAAGACATAAAAAATCACACCCAGTGTGAAGTGGGCGGTGTGGTCATCACAGTGGTCATCACAGTGATGGAAGCTCACTTAAAAAAAATAGGTTTTTTTTAAGTGCATAGTCCTATTTATAGGTTATTGATTTCATCATGTGTCTCGCTAGCCAATCACAGTGCTGAATAGAGTCAGCCAATAGAGTCAGCCAATCACAGTACAGCTAGGGGTGTACTAATGCTAGGGGTGTACTAATTATGAGCCAATCACAGTAGAGCGAAGGGTGTACTAATGAGGTGTCCCAACCCCACTTATAGGGGCGGCTACACCGCCCAAAAATAAATAAAGACCATTACTGCATCAAAAGTAATCAACAAACTATATCCTACTATAAAAACTGGTCAAACATTGGCCAAATTGCCAAATTATGGGCTGAATTATATAAGAAAGAGGCTATTTTCACAATATGTATTCAAGTCAAACTAAATTGAATGCCTCAACTCCAAGTGCTTATCAGGGTGGTGGGACAAATGATTATTTTGGGGGGCCTGAAAAGGTTGAGATCCACTGGGCACTCCCTCGAGTCCTCGCTGTTGCGCATGCTGCCTTTGAAGTCGGTTGGTCCCATATATGGACATGCCCCTGAGACTCATATGTGTAATGAAGTTTGAATGTTCGGATTTTCCAATCGATTGCTATCGCTCCCCCCTTTGGCTAATCAGAGTTGGTTAATCAGAGTTGGTTCATTTGTTTCTTACCCGTTTGGCATGACCCTCTACCATTCGGAAGAGTTTAGTAAAAAGCGACTGCACTATTATGCGAGAACTGCAAAAACAATGATAAACACTTATTGACAAACAAAGTCGGTCTAGGTACAGTACCATCATTTCCATCAAAAAAAAAAAATCTGAGTTGAATTCGTTTTTCGCAAGTTGGAAGTGGTTTTATTTACAGTTCCGGGACATAATTATTTAATGTCACATTAAAGGAGTAGTTCACCCAAAAAAATGCTTTTTTTCTATCAATTACACACACCATGAAGCCTTGAATGAATGGAGTTTTTTTTGTTTTTGTCGCATTCCTAAGCCAATCATTTGATGACTGGATGGCTGGTCATCTAGGAGACTCAATTGAGTCCCCGCCGGTCATCAAATTGATAGCAAATAAGTCATTTTTTAGGTGAACTACTTCTTTAAGTCCCACTGAGCTCTTCCTGTTGAATATTTCCAACAAAGGCACTCATGAGACGAGTTTACGTTCCACTTTATCAACCTCCTTGACTGTTCTGGATCCTCTTCAAGTTCTTATCTAAGATGACAGAGGCTGACTGTTATTGTCCATATTGGCAGTTCATTCCCACACCTGTGTGTCTGCCTGTCAGACGATAAGAGCCATCTTGGACAGCTGACAAGTGGAGAAAAATGAAATTCACAGGAGGGCTGCATGCTTGGGGAAGGAAGGGCATGTACCAGGTACAGACCGAGCTCTTGTTAATGCCCTGGCACTTTATCACTTGAACCCTAGTGACCCTAGTCTGCAGTGGTGGACAAAGTACTACTCAACTCCAGAACTTGAGTCAAAGTGCAGTTAGTCCTGGTCAAATGTTACTCAACTACTAGTGAAAGTTTCTCTGTAAAATGTGTTAAAGTACTACATTTTATTTGTAATACAAAATAATAATTGCTGTGTTGATTAATTTCATTGAAGTAGTCACACCACATGAAGCCTTGAATTCATGGAGATTTATTCGTTTTTGTCGCATTCCTGAGCCAATCATTTTATGACCAGGTCTCATGAGTCTCATGAGCAGTGATGAGCTGTGGATTTTTGAGCTAGTGGGGCTCTATTTTATGACGTCACGCGCACGCGCATGCACACGCGCACGCATGTGCACATAGCCGATCAGCTCAGTGCTAGTTGAAATACTGTATTCAACATGTGCTTTTTAATGTAAGTATATTTCTTATTATTTAGTTGTATTGTTAATTCCTTTTTTTATTTTTAAGACTTACATTGCTTTCAAAACAACAACGGACAGGGATAACTTTGTGAGTGTCTGGTAGGCTACAGCTCTTGTTCTTGGGTCCTCTGCTAAGCGATCCCCTTCACACAATGAGAGACTATTGTCTCTGATTGTGTCCATGGCTTTTCTCGAGTAGCCTAATGTTATGCAAAGCAGCCAGGTAGAGGCTATAGAGCACCGAAGTCCTGACGTGACTTGTTCATCCCCAGGTTTGCGGAAGTAATTTCTCTATGGAGAATAACATTGGGTCATCTTAGAATCGTCTCATATAAGAATTGTGGTCCAAAAATAAACACCGCGTGTCGGCGTTATTGTCAGGGAGGGGGTTCTGTATCGTTTATGATAGTCAGTCACTTATATTTGATACAGTCTGTTTCTGGCGAAAATGTAACTAATTTGGCGGAAGTAACATTAGCGTTTTTTCACCGTCAGTTGATGCTTCATATCCATAAGAGTCAACACGCCGGGGTCATTTGTTTATTTTTGGAACACAGTTCTTATTTGACGCGATATTAAATACGTCTATGGGATTCAGAACGGGGGTGGAAAACTGCGAACCAGGTAGACAAACAAAGGATGTGTAAATGACGTCAGACTTCGGCGGTCTATTGTTTTAGGTGTTGAGAACGGCTCGCCGCTGACGGTGCGTGCCTGTGGAGCACGCGTGCGTCATGTGGGGCACACGTGCGTGCAGCTCCAGAGCTACCGGGGCGCCGCCCCTGTGAGCCCCCCCCCCCTGCAGCTCATCCCTGCTCATGAGTCTCATCATGAGTCTCATGAATTCACGGCTTCATGATGTGTAGTAATTGATAGAAATAAGTCATGTTTTGGGTGAACTACTCCTTTAAGGTGTTGCATCGTGATGCGTGATGAGCTTGTAGATATGCTATTCTCACTAGACATAGAGTAGGGCCTAAGTGGTTAATTTATACCTTTCACTTCCTAGAAATATAGTGTCTAAACAGAGTCTAAAGTACAATATTTGTGATATAGAGTTAAAGTCATACAGTAAGTAAGCAAAAAGTAAAGATACTCAAAACATGTGCTTAAATACAGTACTTAAGTAAAGTACTTTCATCATCATCAGTTACTGTCCACCACTGCTATTCTGGGCTCTTGTCACAATAGGCAAACCTTCCTCTACAAGCTCACGACATGCCACAATGTGATGCGTTGTGAGATTGTACATCGGCTATTTTCGTCTAAGAGATTGGTGTAGAGGGGAAAAAAGGGAGGGACCAAGGATAGACCTCTGGGGGTCTATACTTGTCAATGAAGGATGGCCAGGGTTGAAATAGTTAAATGGAAACAAAGTCCTCTTTTGCATTGTGTACTTCTGAGGTAAAAAAAAACACATTGCAAGGAAAAAATATATATAGATCACAGAGCTAAAATGTCTAAATTACTCTTTAAATACATTGAGGGTTGCGAGTCTTTTCATTCAGGTGAAATGAAAGCAATCCGACAGTGGTGCAACGTAACTAAGTATCATTACTCAAGTATTGTTCTCAAGTACAATCCAGTGGTACATTTGACTTTGAATACTTCCATTTTTCAATTTAACTACTTCAATTTAAAGTATTTCATTTTTTTTAAATATAATTTATGCATCTATCCCAAATCATCTCAGAGGCACATATTGTATTTTTTAGACTGCTATTTATTTTTTATTTTTTTTATCATTATTGTTTTTTGGGTTTGTTTTTTTTTACTGGATGTGATCATGAACAATAGCCAGGTCAGATAATGTATCCACTTGGCCAATCATGCGGTTCACTGCAGCTCAACAGTCAGTCGTGAGGAGATCTCTATGAACTCTGCGTTTAAAGGCTTGAAGACCATTGTGTGAGATGGATCCGACTACATGCTCTGGTAGGCTTTTTCCACAGCAGTGTGGAGAAAGGTTGTGTCCATTGTGCGCGTTTTACAGCCTGGATGGCTGAGAGCATGTTCTGGTGTGGCTGTGCATGTCGTTTTTTTTAATGCATATTTGACATATTTAGTTTCTAGTTACTCTGCAGATTTAGGTTATTAATACAAAACATATGTGAAGGGATAAATGATGATGTATTATGATAGTTTAAGCAACCCAGCAGCACATACAGTAACATTGCACTGTATCATTAAAGGTAGGCTAAGTGATGTTTCTTGGTTAAATACAACTTTTGTTGTTGTTTTTGTTGTGAAACGGTTGTACGGTTAAAGCTCTATTTTTTTTAATAGTAATTATTGCTGTAGACTAGAGGGTTCCCTGTCTCTCCAGCTCTTTAATAAACAAGAAATACATTTTCAGGTAGGTTGCAAATGTCAGCCAACCAGGAGAGAGTAGGCCTACCCTTTTATTAAGCTTAAATCTTATAGTGTTCCAGTTCCAACTGTGTCTGCTCATTTTATTGTGAAATCACTTCCAATTGTATTGTTTATGCTTTATCCCATATAAGTTACCTCTCCGAATTCGATCAAATTGTTTATCATGACATGAAAATGCATTTTCTGTTTACGAAAGAGCTTGAGAGACGGGGAGATGCCTGTTACTGAGCAAATGCTCTACAGTATAGCAATGACTACTATCAGCAGAATATAGAGCTAGTTAGGGTAGGGTAAGTGATGTGTTTTGGTTAAAACAAAAAGGTTTTTGTTAAAAGGTTAAAACACTATATTCTGATAGCAATCATTGCTATAGAGTGTTTGTTCAGTAACAGGAGTCTCTCTGTCTCTCCAGCTCTTTGATAGACAGAAAATACATTTTCAGGTAGGTGACACCATTTCAGCCAATCAGGAGAGAGTACCAATTTATCAGCTTAATTTTTGTGTTATAGTTCCAATTGTGCATGCTCATTTCTTTGTGTCATCACTTCCAATTTCACTTGTTTAATCTGTATCCTGTCTGAGTTCTCTGTCCTGATTCGATAAAATTGGTATCCTGACCTGAAAATTCATTTTCTGTTTAATAAAGAGCTGGAGAGACATGGAGACTCCTGTTACTGAACAAACACTCTATAGCAATGAGTACTATCAGAATATAAAGCTATTTAACACTTATTTGTTCTTTAACAAAAGAAAATCACGTACCCTACCTTTAAATAAATACAAAAATACATTTACTGTATATGATGGTGGAATGGGTCATTCTGCATAATTAATTTGATACTGTAAGTACAGTATGTCACCTAGCGGGGGTACTTCACTTCGTTCAGAACTGACCACATTATTTCATGACACTATTTTTGTACTGCAGAGCTCAAGACCCTGATGCTAGACAGGAGGCTGTGGAAGGCAGCGATCCAGCAGTCCCGAGTTGGTGTTGGCTAGACCGCACTCTCGCATTGCATCATCGCACTTTTGTAAAATGTTGTTTACAGGACTTTTGTTTAACATAGCATTTCTTTATTATACTTTCACCTAGTGAAGTATTTCTTCCGCCAGTGAAACTCTGAGTGTTAATTTAACTCTGGAGAGTGAAGATTTTTACACTCTCAGAGTTACAGAATTACAAATGGACAAATTAACACTGGGGATTTTACAGTGCGTGTGCGTGTGTGTGTGTGTGTGTGTGTGTGTGTGTGTGTGTGTGTGTGTGTGTGTGTGTGTGTGTGTGTAAAAGTCCCCACCATGTCACTCTGTGCCAGATTCTAGCATTCCTCCGATTCTATTCGCACAGAAATTGTTTAACTTCATTACAAACCATATATTACCGATATTACAGCAGCTTAAAAGAAATGCCACAATGCTGATTAATTCCATGCACAGTCAAGAGCCGGCAGCTTGTATTGTTCATTAATGGAACTAAGTGACAGCGGGCGATAATTCAGTCCATTCAGTGCAAACGGAGTGCCCTCCGCGTGACATGGTTTAGCCAGCAATCTAATCAGCTCTTTAACACCGATAGCTGTAATTCTACATGTCTGAATGGAGGCAGTAATTACAGTCCACTCTCATCCCGCTTGCCCTGCCTGTCCAAATATCTAATCAATCACACCCTGTATAATCGTAGATTTCCCTTTGGAAAGGTAGTAGCGCCGTGGTCAGTGGATACAACTCAAACAAGTGTCTTTTCTGGTGTTTTATTTCTGTTTCATTCACACACAAACAATCACACTCTTATCTAAACACTATACTGGTTGTTACAACGGTAGTTAGGTTATAAACCTGGAGATAAAAACATAGAACATAACAATTATTACCGACATGAAATACATCTTCACAAGGTATAATATATATGTGAGAAAATACGTTAAGTCGTGTAAAATTAGCTCTCAGATTACATACCAACTGTCCACCGCGGCTCTGCTTTGTTACTGAAGCTTCTATTCAGAAAGCCCCGGTCCTATAGAAGTTGACGCATGCGCAGTACTTTTGGTCACGCTGGCAGGCATAACAAATAACTAAATACCCCACAGAAAAGTAGATAGTAAATACATAAATTACCCCACTACTAGGACAATACTTTCTACGTGCGGATTAAGCCGCTAATCTACCTAAATCTAATGAAAGTATTATTATTATTCACGTTAGACCGGAAGTGCGTCACTTCTCCTACAATTAGCTGAACAAACGGTCATTCACCACTGGATGGAGCTAGAAGGCCACATAAGTAGGTACATGTAATTAACACCCCACCGTCATAATCATAGATTATTCCACACCTCCCACTTGGTCCTCTGGCTTTAAGACCCAAGAGGACCACCACCCACTACCCACTTAAAGTCTTTGCGTTTGAAAGGTCTTTCGGCAAGAAAAAATGGGCACTAGGCCGTCAACATTGTTCGTAAAAGGGCGCAAAACATTGTCTGTAAAAAGCGCAAAATACGCAAAACATTGTCTGTAAAAGGTGTAAAATACGTTACGAAATGGTAGGTTCCCTCTCGTGGTCCTTGATGCTGCATACAATCCTTTAAGCGCAGCCCTTACAGATGCAACAAAGCACAACTGCCAACTAAACATACAGACAAGGGTCCAAGCCCACTCAGAGGTGGGCTTGGATCCCGGCCATGTCCAGTCACAGCTGTACCAAGTTGCACCGGCATGGAACTGGCCTTACCGAAACACACCGCCAACCTCCAGGGAGGATGGCGGTGGGGAATCTTTTCTTCTTTTACTGCTCTTCCACTGGTAGAAGAACCACCAGCCTCCTAACGTCCCGGTGGAGGATGGTGGATGGGCAACTTGCGACGAGCTGGTCACTCTTGGAAGGGCTGGTGCAGGCAGGAAGGCTGTGGCAGGTCCTCACCTTCACGTCTCGGACGACACCTTTCTCATCAGGAAACGCCTCCACGACCCGACCCAGTCTGAAACGGCCCCTGAGTGCGTTCTGGTCAGCGAGCCATACCAGATCTCCGACGGCGACGTCCCTGGCAGGGGTGTGCCACTTCTTCCGGATGAAGAGTCCTGGACCCGCCAGCTGGCTCCACCGCTTCCAGAACTTGTCCACCTCGATCTGGATCGCTCTCAGACGGACGAATGGGTAGACAGTGGATTCGAACCCTCCGGGGTCGCCACTGGGTCCCGCACGCCCCAGCAGGAGGGAGTTGGGGGAGATGACCTCAACGCTCCCGTCTTGCAGCTGGGTCAAAGCGCCGATAGGCCTCTCATTTGCCAGGTTGGCGGCCAGGTACAGAAGGGTTTGGAACTCTAGTGCTGTCATGTTTCCTTCTTCTCCCACGCTGCTCATTGCTCTTTTCATCACATGAACAGCGGCTTCTGCTGCGCCATTCCGGTGTGGCGAGTCAGCTGGGTGGAATACCCAAGTCCAATCTGTCCCACTCTCGGCAGCTCTCTTTTGGACTTTCTCTTTGTCGACACTTGCCAGGAACTTGTAAAGTTCTTCCAGTACTGGCTTAGCTCCAACAAAATTGGTCCCCTGGTCAGACCAGAGCTTCTTAGGATGGCCCCTCAGGGCAGTGAAGCGTTGAAATGCTTTCAGGAAACCTTCTGTTGATAGGTCTTCTACGATGTCGGCATGCACCGCTCTTGATGCCATGCAGCAGTAGACAATGCCCCAGGCTTTCTTGCTAGTCCTCTTCTTCACTGCATCTCTGATGGTGTAAGGGCCGAAGAGATCCAACGTTGTGTATTCAAATGGTGCAGCTGGCGTTGTACGCTCCGGCGGGAGGTCGCTCATAACTTGCTGGCACATCTTTGCCCTGTTCTTCCGGCAGTGAATGCAGGAGTCGATCACTTTCCGAGCAACTCTTGGTCCTTGCACAATCCAAGCCTTCTTCCTCATTCGTAAGAGGGTTCCAGCTACTCCCTCATGGTTGGCCCGGTGGGCTTCTTCTGCCAGAAGAATGCTAACCCACTCCCCGTAGGGAATTAAG
This sequence comes from Gymnoscopelus braueri, assembly GCF_963280865.1. Taxonomy (NCBI): domain Eukaryota; kingdom Metazoa; phylum Chordata; class Actinopteri; order Myctophiformes; family Myctophidae; genus Gymnoscopelus; species Gymnoscopelus braueri. The sequence goes on along the minus strand of NC_137605.1, from coordinate 8,478,518 downwards.
GGCACGCCGGTCCGTCCTTCAGTCATGGTCTGGACTCGGCCGTGGCACAGTAACAGTTTAGAAGTTTTCTCCTCACGGACTACAAGCCTGTTCAGAGTAGTTTCAGGAAACTTCACTCCTTTTTGAGCTGCCAGGCTTAGTTCTTCGAAAGCGGCTTGACGTTCAGTCACTGTCAAGGCCTCCCACTTTACTGGTGTGCAGGTTTTCTTCTTCCGCTGCAACCAGAACTTCACAGCCCTTCTGACGAAGCCGATCACATTGCAAAGCTTGATCAGCGTGCTGTATTTTCTTGGGTCGACTTGGTCCACAAGCGCAGCGCCCCAGAGCTTCTGGGGGACTTTGCTCTCCTCCGAGGGAAAGGCTGTTGTGTCTGAAGATTTTTGTGGCACTCCGTCTTCTGTCTTTTTCTTCTCATGACTTACAGGGGGAGCTATCAGCTTGGCCTGTGCTCTTGTAGTTACAGCTGAGAAGGACTTTCTTTGGAGCTTGCTCACGACGTCTCTAGCAGCAACCACTACTTCGGAGGCGGATTTCATGGGCCATTCTTCTTCAGGATCGGCCAGGAAGTCAGGACCATTTTGCCATACAGAGCTCTCTTTGAGCAGTTCAGGGGTACAGCCGCTCCTCGTTACTAAGTCAGCGACGTTTAGTGTTCCAGGTATCCACCACCAGTCTTCCACGGGGCCAGCCTTCTGGATCTCCCCGACTCGATTAGCAAAGAACGTCTGGAACCCGTAGCTTTCCCTTTGGATGGCCCCTAGCACCGTCTGGCTATCCACAAAATGGAACCATCTCTCCACTTCCAATCTTCCATGCTTCAGCACGTAGCCCTTTAGACGAGAGGCGAACACAGCTCCACAGATCTCGGCCTTGACCGCGTCGCCCTTCTGGTCAAGAGGGGCCAGTTTCGCCTTTGACTCTACCAGTCGGGTGACTACACCATCAGATGTCCTCCACCTTAGGTACAGGACAGCTCCATAGGACTCACTGCTTCCATCCGAAAACGTGATACCCCATGGCTTTCCCCTCCAGCCGGAGGGCGTGATGCTCCTGTGAAACGTGATGCTGCTCAGTCTTGTATACTCCTTGAATAGCTCCACTGCTTTTCCACGGAGGTCATCAGATAGTGGTTCATCCCAGGTGTCTTTTGTCAGGTTGCCGGCTTCCTGGAAGGCTCTCCTCACAAGAATCACTCCCTTTTGCTTCATTGGGGTTGCGAGACCTAGAGGGTCGTACAGTCCAGCAACTTGGCTTAGTAGCACCCGACGTGACAATGGGTTTGGCGTCATCTCCACAACTTCCTCTTCGCTCAGGTCTTCTCCAGTCCTCATCTTCCCCTTTCTCCTAGAGAAGTTGATGGATACCATGACAAAGAGCTTGTCGTCCCGGACGAGGTAACCAACTCCCAATGCCTTGTTGTCTTCTTCTTTGAGCTGGTTAGGCAGGATCAGTGTCTCAGGCTTTGATTCTGAAGCATCAATCCTCCCACTTTGCCCAGACCGGATCCAGGGTTTTAGGTGGAAGCCTCCTGTTGTCAGTATAGTTTTGACCCCCTTCAGGATCTCTTCAAGCCTGCTTGGGTCATTGTGTGATGCAAAGATGTCATCCACGTAGCTGTTCTCCTGAATGACACTTCTTTCATCCGCAAGGTGGGAGAACTGAGGAAGATTAGCAGTCTCCCTCATAGCCACTTGCGCTATGCATCCGGCCGGCTTATCTCCCATGTTCACCCGTACAATGGCATAGTCTTCAATCTTGTCCTGTGGTGAGTCTCTCCACAGGAATCGGTGAAGATGGACTTCTTGCTCTTCCAGCCACACTGAATTGTACATCTTTTTGATGTCGCCGATAGCAGCAAACTCTCCCTCCCGGAATCTGAGTAATACTGCCCGGATGGGGTTTAGCACGTCAGGACCCTTTATCAGGATGTTGTTCAGGCTCACTCCCCTGTATTCTTGGCTGCTGTCCCAGACGATACGCACTGGTGTGGTAACTGAATGGGGATTGGGGGCTGTCAGATGACTCACCCACCACACTGCTCCAGGCCACTCTTCCATCATGGACTTTGTCAACTTCACCGCTGCTCCTCTTTCAATCATTTCGTGGATCTGCCTGGTGTAGGCTTCTTTCCACTTGGGATCTTTTCCGAGGCGCTTCTCTGTTCTTAGGAACGTTGCTTCCACTACTTTGCGGTTGTTGGGGAGTGATGCCGGATCCTCCTTCCAGGGGTACTTTGCATCCCAGTGGGGCTCTCCACTGTGCTCATCCCTCTCCTTGAAGGTCAAGCCTGCTTTGATACGCTCCATCTCCCTTTCTTCAACCAGCGTCATCTCCTTTCCTCCCGGAGAGCACTTCCCGCAAAGACAGCCTCCGCATGCAGGGTTACATGCTGCTCCAATGCTGTCCATCTTCCACCAGCTTAGGGCATCGGTAGTACTTGTAGCGGTATTTGCCTTTCTCACATTGTCCACAGGCTTTGGGACATTTAAAGGGTGTTCCTTCACATTGTCCACAGGCTTTGGGACGTTCAAAGGGTGTTCCTTCACATTGTCCACAGGCTTCAGGACGTTTAAAAGGTGTTCCTCCACCTTAATGGCTGCCGTCCTCATGGAACGAGCAAAGTGTGTTAATGAATAGCGTGTTGTCACCTCCACCTCTTCAAAGAGGTCCGGATGTACACCGCTCACGGTCTTGCCCAGTGGACCATCCCACAGCACTAGATCACCGATTCTATGCAGTCTCTGCGGTGCTAGTCGGCCTTCGCGAGTGCTGATGAGAAGTTCAATCTTCTCGGGACGGGCCAATTCTCCTGGCCTGACCCCTGGGAAGAACTGCTCCAGTTCTTCTGATTCAACCACTCGATCCACTTTGGCGATGTCATCTAAGCCGTAGCAGATCATCTCGTGGGATTTTAAGGTTCCTCTTGGGGTCCATACTTTGATTGCCACGAGATATCTCCTCGTGTCGACCCTTGCCTCCATCTTCCCAACTCCATAAACCACCAGCGTGATTGGTTCTCCAGTCAGTCCGAGTCTTTTAGCGGCTCGGTGCGTGATATAGTTTGTGTCAGAGGCGAGGTCAATCAGGGCTCCGATATAGTCTCCTCCTCTTGTTGTGACATCCACAAGCATCATGAGGACTGGTAGCTCCTTTAAGCCACTTTTCTCCACCAGACTGTTCCTGGAGCATACCTTTGAGGTTACTTTGTTAGTGAAGGCTTTCTTGAACTCTTCCATCACTTTTGGATCCAACTTAGCTTCAAGCTTGGCTGCGACGGCTTCCTGTTCCTCTGTCAGGCCACGGGGCCCTCTCCTCTTCTCAAACCTGGTTTCCCTTCTGGTTGATGTCCCTTTTCCTTCTGAGCTGGGACAGAGGAGGTAATGATGGTCTGCAGGAGCGTCCTGCCCTACACACTCTTCCTTTCGGCAGGGAAACCTCTGTCTACATGCCCTGTCGGCTCCGTGAACACTCAGGCACTTGAAACACGCTTTTGTCTTCTTCACCTGGGCTTTCTTAACTGACAGGTTAGCCTTCTTGAAAGCCTGGCAGCGGAATAGTTCTCCTCCATGTTCTCCATCTCCACACATAGTGCACGGTTCTCGCCGGAACTCCCTCTTGATCTCACTCACTGCTGTCTTGGTGAATGACTGCTTTTCCTGCCGTCTCTCTCTCGGCTTCTCTCGTTGGGATGTCCTCTCATTAGTATAGGTGGTTCCAAGATCCAGCTCTGCTAGCCTTTCGAGGACCGCCTCCTGCTTTTTCAGAAACTCCAAGAGACTATCGAAATGATCCCCTGCGTTGACACCATTCATGGCATCCTGCTCCAGGGTGATCCATCTCTCTTTGATATCCCCGGGAAGCTTCCCTACTATCTTGTTGATCATCAATGGGTTCTTCATGTTATCCACCATTCCCAGGTCTTCTAGGTCCACCAGTGCCCTCTCCACTGTCTGGATTAAGGTTATGGCCTTCCTAGGCTGGTGGTTCTTTACCGCAGGCATTTCCTCTAGTTCCCCCAGGATCATTTGAGCAGTTATTCCCTTGTTCCCAAACCGGTTATCCAGGAGTCTAAATATATCAATTGACGTTCTGCATGTATCTAATCGAAGCTCTGTCTTCAGTGCCCCATCCAGGCTGTCAAGTAGGTGAGCCTTTTTGCACACTTCTAATCCCGAGGGTTCTCCCAACTTCTGGACTCCCTCCCAATCGCCCCGCCAGTGCCAATAGCTTCTTCGGTCCCCGGAGAACTTAGGCAGACTCATGGCCTTCAGCTTTACTTTAGCCCTGTACTGGGCGCTGCCATCTCCTCCATATGCCATGCCTGACATACCGTGGGATTCAGACACCACCTGCGATGCATCAGTGGCGCCAGTGCGGCCACTCTGCTGTGGTGGTATGCCTGTGGTTGGAAATGACAAGCGCGGAGACCCACCCTCTCTTACTGGTGTGGAGGTCGGAGCGGGTGGCCCCATATATCCGCGGCTAGGGAGGGCACTGACACTGGATCTGGCAGGTCGGTCCTTAAAGCTGAGCACTTGCGGGCTGGCTGGGGTTGTGGTATGCTTTAACGGGTCGTCGTGATCCTCGTCTACCACCAATAACGATTCCTCCTTCTCGTCAGCTTCCTTAACCTCGGCCCAGTCTTCCAGTAGCACCTCTTTTTGGTCCTTTAGGGCCCTGAAAGTTGCCTGCAACTCCTCTGCGTTACTCACAGGGACAATGGGCTTCCATTCCTCCATCACTTGTACAAAGTCATAGAGTCTCCTCTCTAGTCCTCTTTTCTCTCTCTCTCGTTGCTCTATGGATGCCGTCTTCAAGCTAAGTACCCGGACCTTCGCCAAAGCATCATCAAACTCCCCCCTCAGGGTCCTCACATTCGGTTCTGCACAGCGGGTCCATAGTTCCGCCCGGACCCTCTGATCTGTGTCTTCGAGCATTTGTCTATTGGCAGCCCTCCTCGCCTGGGCGTCTGCAATCGCTTTTGCATTTTTAGTCTCATCCTCCTCTTTTAAGGCTTCCTCATATACATTAAAGAACCCCAAGAGTATTCTCCACTCACTCTGGAGTGCTTTTCTCTCTCTGTCCAGCTCCAAGGCTGGCGCACGACTAATAGCATCGTCTATCCAATTTGCTATCCTCCCGAATGTGGTCAATGCATTGCGTAGCTTCTTCTGTGAATCCTCAACTGCCTCCATATTGCTTTCCGTCTTATGGCTCTCCTTTACTCGCTTTCAGCGCAGATATAAGGACCCCGGAATAGCTTGATTACGGTTTACTAGCTAGCAGCCCGCAGCAAAGAGTTAAATAGCAGCAAAGTCAATCGCATCAAAGTCAATAGTGCGCTACTGCAGCCTCCTTAGCATACAGCAGTGTGTTGTTGTATCTCAACAAGAGACAATAGCACGATAGGGCTCCCTTAGTATGTAGCAGTGTAGCATAGCATCCTCAGCATAGCCTTCTAGCAAAACATCCAAGAGACAATCCTCTCTAGCACGTAGCAGTGTATCGTAGCATCAACAAGAGACAATAGAATGATAGGGTTCCCTTAGTATGTAGCAGTGTAGCATAGCATCCTCAGCATAGCCTTCTAGCAAAACATCCAAGAGACAATCCTCTCTAGCACGTAGCAGTGTATCGTAGCATCAACAAGAGACAATAGAATGATAGGGCTCCCTTAGTATGTAGCAGTGTAGCATAGCATCCTCAGCATAGCCTTCTAGCAAACATCCAAGAGACAATCCTCTCTAGCACGTAGCAGTGTATCGTAGCATCAACAAGAGACAATAGAATGATAGCATGTAGCTTGTAGCATAGCATCCTGTTAGCAACAGTGGCTCAGCAGCTGTTCTTTCAGCAAGCAACAGCTGTTGGTTAGCTTTAGCACGGCTAGCATCAGTGCACAGCGATCCTTCCACAGAAACAGTCACTTTTACTTCTTTTAGCTTACAGCTTTTCTCTTCTTTTGGCCCTCACAGCCTTCTTTACTACTGGTAGTCAATATGAACACAATTGTACTTCCCTTTAACAGCTTCTCCGCCGTGCAGCGTCGAGTGAAAGTGGTCCGACCGTCGCGTCCTCTTTCTCCTCGTCCGTCTGTTCCACACTTTCGTTCTCCTCCGGAGACGACGAGTGGTTTATAACTGTCCAAATATCTAATCAATCACACCCTGTATAATCGTAGATTTCCCTTTGGAAAGGTAGTAGCGCCGTGGTCAGTGGATACAACTCAAACAAGTGTCTTTTCTGGTGTTTTATTTCTGTTTCATTCACACACAAACAATCACACTCTTATCTAAACACTATACTGGTTGTTACAACGGTAGTTAGGTTATAAACCTGGAGATAAAAACATAGAACATAACAATTATTACCGACATGAAATACATCTTCACAAGGTATAATATATATGTGAGAAAATACGTTAAGTCGTGTAAAATTAGCTCTCAGATTACATACCAACTGTCCACCGCGGCTCTGCTTTGTTACTGAAGCTTCTATTCAGAAAGCCCCGGTCCTATAGAAGTTGACGCATGCGCAGTACTTTTGGTCACGCTGGCAGGCATAACAAATAACTAAATACCCCACAGAAAAGTAGATAGTAAATACATAAATTACCCCACTACTAGGACAATACTTTCTACGTGCGGATTAAGCCGCTAATCTACCTAAATCTAATGAAAGTATTATTATTATTCACGTTAGACCGGAAGTGCGTCACTTCTCCTACAATTAGCTGAACAAACGGTCATTCACCACTGGATGGAGCTAGAAGGCCACATAAGTAGGTACATGTAATTAACACCCCACCGTCATAATCATAGATTATTCCACACTGCCCCCTATTGTGTATCTCTGCCTTCATTCACTGCACAGTGACAATACACTGCAGGCAGAGACGAGCATGGCGTTAACTGAAGATTTGTGTGTGTGTGTGTGTGTGTGTGTGTGTGTGTGCGTGTGTGTGTGCGTGTGTGCGTGCGTGCGTGCGTGCGTGCGTGCGTGCGTGCGTGCGTGCGTGCGTGCAAAAGGTGCTCTCAAGGATAGTAAAACCAGACAAACCTGTGGGGATAGTTTTTCCATGAGGAAAATTGTCATTTTCTAAGAAGGTTTTTGGATACGGTTATCTAATAATAATTTGGGTGCGTGACCTCCAGTATTTTATCCTTAGTTTAATCCTAGTACAAGTAAGACGCGCGAACGCGGGAAGCGAACGCAAAAAAACAAAAAAAACGCTGATTTTTAAAAAAAGTAACCAATACAAAAAATACCAAAAAAATCTGCATTAAAAGGAGCATCTTAGAAAAATACAAATTCCCCAAAAAAAAACTGTGAATGTTTTTGAACAATTCAACAAAGTGTTTGAAGTGCCTGTTTCACCCACTTCCGGGGGGCGGAGCCAAAATCCGAGCCCGAAGTATTTGTTCGTAGACCCCTACTTAGGGGGGGTATAAAAAGTTTCGGAGCGATTCGGGCACTTTTCATTTAACATGGGGTTTCAATGGGGAGTTTTTAGGAGCCTTCTCCGGGGCGTGGCTTCCGGGGGAAGGGGCGGGCTTAAACGCAACCTTGACAGGTGTGTTCAGTTTTCAAAGACCTTTCATTTGATGTATGGTACGTCTAAATTGGACATTTACTTATCTCAGAGGAGCTACACACAGAAAGTGCACACAGAGACCCAGACACACACACAACCCGAGCACGGTTTCATAGTAAGCTCCACTTGCGCGGAGGCGCGCCTTCGCCTCCTTCCGCTGCGTTCGCAATTAAACCTTGAAAAATGTGTTTTCATAGTGATACCAACAAACAATTACCTAAAGTATTCGTTGGTGATCCAAGCCGATACACAATAGATTGAATGATCATTAAAAAAAAACATGCTCAAAATGCAAACAGCCCACCCGTCTGGCAACGTGGGCCCCGATCCAGAAAAGGTTGGGAACTGCTGGGTTAGGCCAGTGGTTCTCAACCTTTTCAGGCCGCGACCCCCCCAAAATAATCATATTTGAACTGGGGACCCCCCACCCTGACAAGCACTTGGAATTGTAGGAGTTGAGACATTACATTTAGTTTGACTTGGTTCCACAGATCAATATTGTGAAAATAGCAGATCTACACGTTCACAACGCCTCGCTTTGCGAGGCGTTGTGGGCTTGTAGATCAGCTATTTCCACAATTGTTGCCTCTTTCTTATAGTATTTGAAAATATGGCCAATTTTTGACCAGTTTTTGTATTATAGTTTGTTGATTACTTTTGATGCAGTAATGGTCTTATTTGTATTCTTTTGATGCCGTAATGGTCTTACTTGTATTCATTAATTTATTTAATTTATTCGGATACCACCACAATGGTCTGGTCTTCATAACACCAGAGGCACTCTACCACCAGTTTCATCATGTCACTCTGCCACCATCATTGGGAAAAACATGTTTTTTATTTGGGGGCAGAGGGAACCAAAACTAAAACTGCATCTACTACAACAATATCAATGTGTTTGACACAGAGACCAACTGCTGGCTGAGAACAGTTTCTTCCAAAAGGACGCGACCGTCATGCATCCTCTGCCTACAACCGAGAGCTGTACATATTTGGTGGTTACAATTATGCCAACTTCTATGATCTGTGCATTCAGAGACCTTTTCCTGGAAGGAGGTTCAGCCCAAGCCCGTATTGGATAAGTGATGGCTGCTATTTCATGGTGGGAGATCGTATCATCGTCTTTGGAGGATATGTAGGCACTTTCTCACTGTGTATCTTAGACTTAAGTCCTAGTCTGAAGTTGTTAGCAGCTAGCAGTAATTCAGTGCGATCTAAACCAGTTGGAACTCCCGCGCAACGTGAGGTGGGAACTGGCACCATAACTGATTGTCGATCAGACATGTCCCTGTTGTGCCTCTCTTGTGCCTCCTGTGCCAATGGCGGGACTTGAGTCTGCTTGGAGGCGCCGTTATCATTGTGGTGTCATGCAGGGCGAGGGTAACAGTCTCCCCCTGGAGGCCGGCCCGGGTGATTCCCGCTAGAACTGGCAGGTGGAATACAGGAGTGGGCTTCATGGCAGTCAGATATAACCCGTAGATATGACATTTTCATGAAGCTGTAGGTGGAAGTAACTAAAGCTTGTCAACGTTTTGAGGAGAAAAAAATGTAAATGTAATAATTGAATTAAAACATAAATAATACAAAATACACAATAATTGATTCCACTATTTCTTAAAATAAGTGGGGGAAATGGCAGCATACAAAATACATTTGGTGTTGATTGGTTGAGTGGTTTTACACACACACACACACGCACACGCACACACACACACACGCGCGCGCACACACACACACACACACACGCACGCACGCACACACACACACACACACACGCACACACGCACACACACACACGCACACACTCTCACACACACACACACACACACACACACACACACACACACACACACACACACACACACACACACACACACACACACACACACACACACACACACACACGCTGATGTAGAGAGAAAGATACAATCTCTCTCTCACACTCACACACACACACACACACACACACACACACACACACACACACACACACACGCTGATGTAGAGAGAAAGATAGAATCTCTCTCTCACACTCACTCACACACACACACACACACACACACACACACACACACACACACACACACACACACACACACACACACACACACACACACACACACACGCTGATGTAGAGAGAAAGATAGAATCTCTCTCTCTCGCACTCACACTCAAACACACGCACGCACACGCGCGCATGCGTATGGTGGGACTGTTAAGAGTGTAATTACGGCTCACTTCACGGTCAGCCACGCTCTCTGATACGAGCGTCAGCCCAGCGCTGATAAATGCCTGGGCATTTTAAATAGCTGAGGCCAACGAGCAGCGCATAGCCACCAAGCTGCCCTTAAGTCTGTTTCACACTTGACTGGCTGTTTCTAATGAACAGGTGGCGGGGCCTGCTAATATAAGGTCGATTCACGCTCAATGCAGTAATGATGCACTTGGTATTGTTATTGTAGAAATGCAATGGAGCTTTCGGCGAGATGTTTAATGAAAGTCTTGGTGGAATAACCTCCAATATATGGGGCACATTTACATTTTATGCCATTTAACTGTCGGTCTACAGTAGATGTGTGCTTCTCAAAGGAGCATCGATAATACTGTGTCCTACCTGACACCCTGAAGTGATATTGCTGCCACAGAGCTATTGATAAAAAAACAATTCAATCATACCAGACTGTCTATGCGCCGCTACAGGGAATACTGTCCCTGACAACTTGAACCTGTTGCTAGCTCTGTCGGCTGACGTGAGACTGTAACGAGAACTAGGATTCAAAGTGAAAGTAAACTTCAGGGAACATTCTTGAGCAGCAGTTCCCAAGCTTTTCTGGATAAGGGCCCACTTCAAAATCTCGAAAATGTTCGCAGCCAACCCCACTTCACAAGTTCATCATCGCCATTCGGCGATGATGAACTTGCCGAGTCATGCAGGGAATCTTCGAAGGAGACCCGCCGTAGCTCCCGGGCACGACAAACCATTCAGGGCCCTCCATGCAAGTGCCTTCCTCACTTTCAGATCTTGCTCGGTTAAGTTGACCCATGAGCCCAGGTATTCGAAGTCTACTACATGGTCGGAGAGTAGGCTGATGTCATCCGCATAGTCCAAGTCTGTCAGGACTATTATGGGGTGTTGTCTCGACCTCTTTCTCTTTGGTGTTAGAGTGATGCCAAGATCCTGCTCTCGTCCACTGATGGCCTTCCTGAGCGCATAGTCCTGGACTTGCATTACCCGAGCCAGGCTGTCTAACTGCTCATTGTTGCCATCTGGGGTCACCACCTTGGCCCTTGTGCCTGCATACATGGTCTCTATTGCCCGGAGTAAGTTGGGAGAGAACCGACGGCCTTAGGGATTTTCATCATTGTGCCTCTGTGGATCGAGTCAAATGCCTTTTTTGAAATCAATGAAGCAGCAGCCGTGTTGATTTTGACAGCACATATTGATTTAGTTTTAGACATAGTCTTTTGAACAAAATTCCATTTAGTTTTAGTCATATTTTAGTCATCTGAAATGTTTAAGTTTTTGTCTAGTTTCGTCGACTAAATATCATACGGTTATAGTCAACTAAATCTACAGTTGATTTAGTCGACTAAAATGTATTTCGGCGGTGCCTTGATGGCGTCGTAATGGCTGATTTTACACTTGGTTGCATGCTGAAAATAGCCGATCTACAAGCTCACAACAGGATCTCTTCTCCACTAGATCCCTCACTAACATTTTAGTCTAGTTTTTATTTGTTGACGAAATTGTCAGTATATTTAGTCTTAGTTTTAGTCATCATAGCCTAGTTTTTATTTAGTTTTCGTCAAAAGGTAGTCGACGGACATTTTTCGTCATAGTTTTAGTCGACAAAATCAACACTGAGCAGCAGTCAAGTTGTCCTTTTTCACCTCCTAGATTATTCTCCTTAGGGCCAATATCTGGGCCACAGTAGTTCTGCTCTCCAAAAAAACATTGTGGTTCTCCCTCAGGTGAGGGTCGATGGCGTCCCGTATCCGGTTCAGTATCGTTCTGCTGTAGACCGTTGCAGTGACACATGTCAGGCTGATGCCTCTGTTGTTGTCTGGTTTCGAGAGGTCTCCAGCTTCAGGCAACGGGATGATGTTTGAGAGAGACCATATTTCGGGCTACTTGTTGTTCTCAAACGTTCCAGGCTGTGACCGCTCAAAATGATCATATTTGAACTGGGTTTGTTTTACTGTTGAGTGAGAAAACAATGTTGCACATCAAGCAAATCATCAGGGGACCTCTGGGGAACCCTCCCTCCCAAAAAAATAGAATAAATTCTAATAATTATAATAACAATAATTTGGGGACCACTCTGGGGGTCCCGACCCACAGTTTGAGAACCACTGGTTTAGTACAGCAAGGTTGCAAAACTGTAGGACGATGTCAACGACCTCACACCAACCTAAAAGCCCCCCTCGTGTGCAGGTCCTGCTGTTTTCCCACAGTGACCAGTAGGGGGTGATATTCAGCATATGGATTCCTTGGGCCTGCCTTAAACCCCGTAGTGCCATTAACCTCTGACCTTCTAAATGCTGCCGGCCAGCTGTGTAATTATTTATGGCTGCCATCAGAGGTGGCCTGACAGGTGAAAATCTATCTGCCCTTTCTAACTAGCACACAGACTCGACAGCGACGAGGAAATGCAGAAATTGCTGACGTTTAACCCATTTTGGGGCGGGAACCCCTATTTGTAACTATACCTTTCAAGACAGGAACCCCTTTTGGGGTTGTTGTTGCTATGTGCAGTATATAGCAACACAGATTTGTTGTAATTTTTGAATAAATATTTGACGTTTTTTCAGAAAACTTCGGTCAGGATTTAGAAGGCGTTTTTAGAATCGGCCTCAGGTCTAGATGGGTTAACCACTTAAAGGAGGAGTTCACCCAAAAAAAAATCTTATTTTCTATCAATTACACACCCCATGAAGCCTTGATTTCATGATTTTTTTTTTGTTTTTGTGGCATTCCTAAGACAATAATTTGATGACCGTGTGTATTTCCGGTAGGAGACACAAATAATCTACTTTGTGTCTCCTACCGGATACATTAGCCGGTAGGAGACGGGAATCAAATTATTATCTTAGGAATGCGACAAAAACAAAAAAGAATCCATGGATTCAAGGCTTCATAGGGTGTGCAATTGATAGAAAATAAGTATTTTTTTGGGTGAACTCCTCCTTTAAACCCTATACTTCATTAACCGAGGTATGTCATGGGTCTATACTTGGTCCCCTACTTTTTTCACCTCTATACCAAATCTCTTCTCTTCTATATATTACATCCCCATAGTCCAAAACTGACATGAAACAAGCTCACAACCTGAGCTTGTAGATCTGCTATTTTCACCCGAATGTTCTCCTTTTATGACATGCCCAGAATAGAGAGAGATGCTAGGGTAGGCAACTTTGATGATGGAGAGGGCCACTACATGTCCACACTCACTCC
>NC_137605.1:8410469-8462969 GCF_963280865.1 Gymnoscopelus braueri | reverse complement strand
AAAAACACAATTAGAATTTTTTTCTCAAAATCGTTCAGCCCTGTAAGGCGTCGCTGGGCATAACCCATATATTGGAGGAAGCATTTAACCCTGGAGATTTGTGAGGTCACGTTCTGTGATGTTGATCTTGACGTGTCCAGGCCGACGAGTTGACACCAAGGCCCCCATTCACGGCCCAAATTGCTATTCACACTAATATCTGATTTAGGACTAGGCAATAGGCGTTTCCCCGCAAACTTTGCTATTCTGTGGCACCCCCTTACCCGCTAAACACCTGAGCTACCCCTTACATTATGCATAGGTGTGGTTTGGGCGTTACACCAATCAAACCAATCAGTGTGCCAGGTGCCATTGCCTTTAAGAGCAGGCTGTGCCATCGTAACCCACAACACGCAATCCCACAATGGAGGAAGCAGCAGCAGGTCGTTCGCCTCGATTTTCTGATGATGAAGTGAAAGCGCTCGTGCATGAGGTCGAGGCAAGGCAGATGAGGATCTTCGGGTCCTCATCTCGGACGCCCAGAAGGGATGATGCCAGGCAGGCGTGGGCCGAGGTAGCGGCGGCGGTGTCAGCCTTTTCTGGCATCCAGAGAAGCGTTGACCAAGTCAAGAAAAGGTTCGACACCACCAAAAGAATGGGGAAAAAAAAGGTTTGTTGCATAATTTATGTGTAATTTGGAAAATAATGGAAATGGGCTCAAGCCTTTGTCCTCGCGATTAATCCATTGGGATTTTCTCTTGTTTTTATCATACTGCTGTACCTTGAAATTGTCAATAAAATATTCCTTCAATCACTCCAAGGCCGCCGCTAACAGACGGGAACTGCTGGCCACAGGGGGAGGACAAAGCACGGTGGAGGTCCTCACTCCCTCGGAAGACCTCGCCGCCTCCACTCTCTTCCCAGAGAGTATTTATGGCATCGGTGGACCAGTGGAGGTTGGCGGGCCGAGGGAGGTAATTCAATAATTTTGCCAATTGCACCTGGTTTTGTTAAGGTCTATTTCTTGGGAGTAAGACCATGCTTAATGTGCAGACATGGATGGTCAGAAACGACACACTTGAGTTCATTAGACACAATCATCGGACATTACTATGCACAATCAGAGATTATTATGACCGCCATGTGTGTAGGTAGGCCTATTCCAAACATTAACACCGTCCGTGTGTGAGGAGCAGGTGTTTCTTAATTACTTACTTAATTCCAACGAAAAGCAAAATAAGTAGGCAGCACCATGTATAACCCAAACGAAAAAATATCAAACAATTGTTCAAGATAATAATCACAGGATAAAAATCCACAAATGATTGTTCTTTAATTAAATCCGGTAAAAAATGGACGTCAAACCCTCAATTTCTGCCAATGTAACATCAACTTTAATAATCAACAGTAGGCCTACTTCCTCCACAAAGTTAACCCCAAAAATAAAACTGATCCAAGTTCTACAGCAAATACTCTAAATTTGAAGGGAAATCTCACCATAAACAACATGGAGATCAACATGACTAGATTAAACACTGTTAGACCAATTCACTTCTAATTAATGTGGAGGCTGCTGGATAATATAATAACATTTTAGGCCTATTTCTAAATTATATTTCAAACATGTGACAGCGACTGGCAAGTATAGGCTGCTGCTGCTGCTCCATCACCACCACCACCACCACCACCACCAGCTCACTCTCCTCCCAACACCAGAGCGGGCCATCATCCACCAGCTAGTGAGTGAGGTGAGGAAGAAAGTGAATGCCTTGCCTTGACCTCATGCACGAGCCTTTTTTAGTTTGGACAAAAGCCTGTTTTGTTTTTTTCTCCAGGATTTTCGATGGCCTGTTTTTTTTTAAGCGTTATTATTGAAGGCATGTTAGAAGGCCTGTTTTTGTTTTATCTTGTTTTATCTTTATTCTTGAAATAAAAAAAACAACTGAAAAAACATTTACTCTACTGAACCATTTTGATGCATTTATACTTAACTGGAGTATTTCCGATAGCCTACTTTTATTCTACTACTATCTCAGAGGCAAATGTTGTGCTTTTACTCCACTACAATTATTGGAAAATGTCTCTTACTAGTTACTGTGACGATTTAGATCAGGGGTCTTCAACAGGGGGTCCGGGACCCCGGGGGTCCTCAGAGTTACTACAGGGGGTCCTCCAAATCTTTGTGTGATATGATTTTGTTTTACCTTAACCACTTGAACCCTAACATCTCCTTTCTGAGGAGAACTTTAGCCAAAAATAGCAGATCTACAAGCTCTAGATCTGCTATTATCAAATTATTTTATACATGTTCAAACTTGCAAAATGGGCCATAATGGGCCATAATTTTAATAGTAAAAAATGTGTAGCCTACTTTTTCCACCGCTGGTTCCAACTCCCTCACCCATCTGAAATGAAGCGTACAACAAACATTTTAGAAAATATCCACAGCCAAAGAAATGCCTACATTGACTGCAACCATTTACATGTTTTGTTTAGTAAGCGACTTGGAGTATAATAAAAGCGCTATATAAGTTGCATGTATTATCATTAGTAGGCTACTGATTGCACAAATTACTTACGAGGCAGGCTGCAGATGACATGACTAGCGGAGTCGCAGCATTCCATGTTGTTTGGCAATGTTGTGCAACACACAGCATACCACTACGAAAGATGCTACCTTCTGAGGACCATACTGCAAGACCCCACCCGACCTGTCCATGCAGCGGTAGCGCATTTTGAGCTGGCCAAAGACCCGCTCAATGACAATTTGTGCACGTGAGTGTTTTCTATTAAAAGAAAACTCACGCACACTTGTCGGCGCTAGGTATGGCACCATGCACCGCGTCTTTAACGGATATCCATTGTCACCCAACAGCCACCCATCTAGAGGGGGGTTCCTCGGAGTCTGGAAGACTGCAGGAATGACGGACTGTTCCATGATAAAGGCGTCGTGACTACCTCCAGGATGATTTGCGTATACCTTTAAGATGTATTCATCTGCATCGCAAATCACCTGGACGTTAATGGAATGGGTTCCCTTACGGTTCACATAAGCGCCACTGTTCAGACTCGGAGCCCGAATCAGAAGCGCAATCAGAGCGCAATCTACTGCGCCCAGAACCCTAGAGAACCCATATTTTGCCAAAAAAGCCTGCTTGACCCGGCGCTGTCTCTCGGGTGTCACAGGGATGCCAGTAATGTACCTACCGGCATGTCGGACTATGCTATTCGTGACGGCAGTTATAGCCCTGCTTATGGAAGGTTGGCTGATTCCTCCAGCTAAGACCAGTGGGTTTTGGAATGTGCCACTGGCATAGAAGCAAAGTGCAACAGTAACTTTGACAGCAACAGGCAAGTGGGGACCAACGGCAGGGCCAGCGGGCTCTAGGTCATCTGCAAGTAAGTGACATATTTCAGTCACTGCCCCACGGGTGAGGCGCAGGAACGTCACGCATTCTCGTTCTGTGGAAAATAATAATGTTATTGCCAACGACTTTATCACTATAAAAACGGCAAAATGTATTGATTAAAAAAATAAATAATAAAAGGCATTACCGGTCACGGCGAGGTAGGAGGTGCGCTGGCGCGGGACTCGTTCAGGTGGAACATTAACCAGCATGCCATCCAGCCGATTCAGCAAAATCTCTGCCATGATCCCCAATATTTATAAAAAATATTGGGTAAATTGGGTATATATTGTCTGTCTGTCTGTCTGTCTCTTATTTTAATCTCTCTCTCTATGATCTCAAAATGTTTGCTGTCTCAGCCATTTTGTCTGGGGTCATGAGTTCACAGCCAACAACATTACGTCGCACATGACGTTCCCATGTCCACTGCCTATCACAATATTTATCTGTGGAACCGAGTCAAACTAAATGTAATGCCTCAACTCCTACAATTCCAAGTGCTTGTCAGTGTGTGTGTGGGGGGGGGGTCCCCAGTTCAAATATGATTGTTTTGGGGGGTCACCAGTTCAAATATGATTATTTTGGTTATTCATAGACGCTATAGTCTGACTATGTTCTGTGTGCAATCAGTCGTGGCAAGCAATCTTTTGTTTTCACCACAATCCACCTCATGAACAAATTGTTCATACACCTTAGTGTAGAGTTTCTTGAAGTCCGGGTCATCCAAAAACCAAAAAACCGACATGCATAAACAACATGGGAAACAGTCAGACAGTCAGATAGACAGACACACACACACACACAGACATATGAAAACAGACCTCTTCCTTGTGCCTTTTTCTTTTGTCCCCTTTGCCCTTTCTTAGTTCAACACGTGAGGTTGAATGTTTCCTGTCCAATGAGAAAAAACAGACATGCATAAACAAAATGGGAATAAGTCAGTCAGACAGTCAAAAAGACAGACAGACAGACATACAAACCTTATCCATGCTTGTTCCACTTCTTTTACTGGCCAAAGCTGCTTTCCAAAGCCGTTTGTATTCCTCTTTTTTCTCTCTCTCCTCCAGCAACTGCCTCTTCAAAGTGTTGCACGATGCACAAGAGGATTTTGGGGCTGTGGACGGTCGGCCTCCTCTGTGTGAAGGTCCGGCCACCTCTGGGGACTCCGTGGGTGCTTTGGAAGGTCGGCCTCCTCTGGGGACTCATTTGGGACGCCTTCAGTCAAATCGATTGTCGTTATCAGTGCATCTGATGGATTCGAGGCCCGCAGCTCTGCCCCCTGCCACTTCACCTCTCGCCACTGTGCAATGTGCTTTAAACTATTACCACTTTTCGCCACAATCCACCTCATGAACAAATTGTTCATACACCTTAGTGTAGAGTTTGTTGAAGTCCGGGTCATCCTCCTTACACCCGGTCAGCTGGGTCAGCAGCCGTTTACCAAAATATTGGTATATAAGCCCTGCCGAGCTTAGAAAGCCATTCCATGTTTTGGGGGTGTGATCTATGAACTTCTGGACATATTTGTCCTGGTGATGGTCATAGCGATGCGTGACTCGGTCAAACTTTTCTCCCACATCCACCACTATCACACGAGGCCAGTATTTCTGGGCGCCTGGAGCGGATTACTTCAGCACCCTTATACTCAGGCATTTGTTTCAGCATCCAACAGGCCAGCACCTCATCACAGTGCATTTTTCCATCATGGGTGCCGATCTTCTTGTCTGACCCTTTAACTTCAACTCCCTCTTCGCCGATCTTCTAATAGGTGGAGTACTTAGGGGGTGTAGGCCTCTTCACCCCTTTGAACTTTTTCAAGTGCCCCTTGGCCTGGCGCCGAAGCTTCTCCTTCAAGCTCGGCTGTACATGTGCGTCCTCTACCGAAGTTATACATATTAAGTAATTAGAACCTGTACCCAAACCTCTAGTAAAGTGATATGAAAGCAACTTACTCTTTTCTGCTGTAAAAAACTAGGAGTGTTACAACATATATTTTTTAAACATGTGGCAGTGCTACACTGCTCATAACTCTCCTCCTCCTGAGTGACAAAGACCACGTCAGTGCCCTCTTCTGTGCAATGTGCTTTAAACTATTACCAATTTGTTGCTGGCCTCTGGGATCCTTTCATTCCTTGGCGTGGACGCCAAGGATATGCCTTTTTAATTTGCTCTCTGCCTTGTGGGGGCAGGAAGCCACTGGGCACGGACAAGGATCAATGTTTATGCGGCCCCTAGCCAACTTCTGGAATATTAACATTTATTTCGGGTTAAAAATGTTTTGGGCTCGCCGCAGGTGGTCTTAGAGGTCGGACCTCACTGCACCGCATTCTGGGAGGGGGCGCTTTGCTGGTGGTGGTGCCTTCCTCTTTTTGATCACCTGAAACAACAGTAAACACTGCATTAAAATACAAATCAGAGCAGACCAAGCAGACTCTGGACATGCCATATTAAGTGACGATTACTATAACCTACAACCATATACATTCAGTAACCTGTAGTTTCCCTATTTGGTCAAAGTCACTCAAGTAGGGTGACTTAGTCACTCTTTAAGCCGAAGTGGTTGATTATTCCCTATGATGCAGTTGGACCCATGCATGTACCTGATGTCAATGTTGTATTGTTTTTCACTGCAGCTAGTTCCAGTGATTTGTTTCTTTGGAGAGTTTGCTGGGTTTGTAGCATTCTGGTGAAACGGTCGTGTCTGTTGGCGGCTAGCACAGCAGCATCGCCCAAGCTGTACAACTGTAGCGAGGGCTTCTTTTTTTTTCACCACAATCCACCTCATGAACAAATTGTTCATACACCTTAGTGTAGAGTTTGTTGAAGTCCGGGTCATCCTCCTTACACCCGGTCAGCTGGGTCAGCAGCCGTTTACCAAAATATTGGTATATAAGCCCTGCCGAGCTTAGAAAGCCATTCCATGTTTTGGGGGTGTGATCTATGAACTTCTGGACATATTTGTCCTGGTGATGGTCATAACGATGCGTGACTCGGTCAAACTTTTCTCCCACATCTAACACTATCACACAAGGCCAGTATTTCTGGGCGCCTGGAGCGGATTACTTCAGCACCCTTATACTCTGGCATTTGTTTCAGCATCCAACACGCCAG
Source organism: Gymnoscopelus braueri (assembly GCF_963280865.1). Lineage (NCBI taxonomy): Eukaryota > Metazoa > Chordata > Actinopteri > Myctophiformes > Myctophidae > Gymnoscopelus > Gymnoscopelus braueri. Next base: position 8,456,472 of record NC_137605.1, on the reverse strand, counting down.
CACCTCATCACAGTGCATTATAAGATTTGCCAACTTCTGGAATATTAACATTTCTTTCGGGTTAGACATTTTGTGGGCTCGCCGCAGGTGGTCTTTGAGGTCGGACCTCACTGCACCGCATTCTGGGAGGGGGCACTTTGCTGGTGGTGGTGCCTTCCTCTTTTTGATCACCTGAAACAACAGTAAACACTGCATTAAAATACAAATCATAGCAGACCAAGCAGACTCTGGACATGCCATATTAAGTGATGATTACAATAACCATAGAGCACCGAAGTCCTGATGTCACTGCCAGTAGAGGGCGCTTTCCGCAGGTTCATGGCTTTACTTTTTGTATTGATATTCTCATTGGGGAATCTTACATTGCTTCATATAAGAACTGTGTTCCAAAAATAAACACACCACCCTGGCGTTTTTACTCGTATGGATATGAAGCATCGACTGACGGTGTAAATGTACACATTTACCCAAAGAGTAACACAATTTAAACACTAGAAACGAGTCAAACAACCCAAAGACTACATTTCCCATGAACGCGGCTGCTGTAGGGACAGTGATTTCAGACCCGGAAGTAGTAGTTTTTAAGACTTTTAAGGCAGAATTAATTACATTTTCGCCAGCAACAGGCTGTATCAAATATGATAATATATATACATCATAAACAATGCAGAGCCACCCCCCTGACAAAAACGCCAGGGTGGTTTGTTTATGTTTGGAACACAGTTCTTATATGACGTGATCTAAGATTCCCAAATGGGGATTTCAACACAAAAAATAAAGCCACGAACCCGTGAAACAGCGCCCTCTAGTGGCAGTGATGTCAGACTTCGGTGCTCTATATACATTCAGTAACCTGTAGTTTCCCTATTTGGTCAAAGTCACCCAAGTAGGGTGACTTAGTCACACTTAAAGCCTAAGTGGTTGATTATTCCCTATGATGCAGCTGGACCCGTGCATGTACCTGATGTCAATGTTGGATTGACAAAGTCTGTTGAAGTTTGTAGTTCCTGTTGAACTTGTTGGAGTTTTGTTTTCACCGCAGCTAGTTCCAGTGATGTGTTTGCTGGGTTTGTAGCATTCTGGTGAAACGGTCGTGTCTGTTGGCGGCTAGCACAGCAGCATCGCCCAAGCTGTACAACTCTGTAGCGAGGGCTTTGTTTGCATGCTGGTCAGTGCATGCGTACTGGTAGGGGTAAAGGAAGACACACATAGCCAGTTGTTAGTTGAGTAGTGGTAGCAATATTGGGTGTCTTGAAACATGAATATTGACAAATGTATATTGGACTTACAACGCCAAGTCTCTTATACGAATAGCAGCTGCCTCGGGACATGTGGCCGCAGCCATCTTTTGTGGTGAGGCCATATTTGTTTGACTGTTGGATTACACAGTTTGTATTACGGTAGTTCATAGCTGTGTTGTCATGCACATAGTTGTAGATGAGCACACACATTTCAACATGTGAGAACAATGACCACTGACCGTGTTATACAGGACTTGGCTGTTTTGGCCGTGGCGTGACGGTTCAGGCGCCCTGGGCTGTGGTGCTGGCTTGGCAGTGGTTGTGGGTTCATCTCCCGTTCTTCACAACCTTTGCTGTGTTACACCCACGTGTCTCTACCTATTTACTGTCGGCCTGCTTTCCCGGTCGCTCTCTAGATAAAAGGCATGAAAAGCCCCGCCAAAAAAAGAAATCCCCCCAAAAAACAGGATGCAATGTTGATGTGTGTTATGTGGTGGTTGATTCTTGAAGGTTATATATACTACCTGTTTGGCTTGTAATTGATTGCACCTGATCATGTCATTGGCAGGCAGCATTGACCTCCCACTACTGCAATCAGCTCCACCTGCTACTTATTAGAATTGAAAGGCTGTTCATTTAGAACCTTGAAGAAGAACACAACAACGCAATGTTATGAAGAATAGTTTGTCTGTTTTTGCTATGCATGCATGAATCAGTCAAAGATAGACACTTAGTATTTTCGCCTTGACTGTACTTTGTCTGTAAAGTATTTAATTGTACAAATAAAGAAGTTCATTATATTTGTGTTTGTTGTTCATGTGTTTCTTTTCTTGTCCTGACTGTAAAATAGTGTTTAGGCTTGATTTATGCGTGTTACTTTGATGATGTAACGGATATATTTGCTTTTGTGTCATGCTAGCAATACACATGGTGTTTACAGATCTTCCTATAATTCCACAAACCTCTTAGACCAAACCTCTGAGCCCAAACCTGTGAGCCCAAACCTGTGAGCCCAAACCTCTGAGCCCAACATTTTTTCTGCCCGGTTCTCCTCAGTGCCTGGAGCGGGGGGGGGGGAGGGGGGGGAGGGGGGGGGGGGGGGTAAAAAGTGTTCAGATGCAAAGTAATGGAGAAAATTTGAATATTGGTATGCTATGACATATATTTGACATGCCATTTCACTCCCGCAAAGGAACCTCCGCTCCGGTGCGCGCTGCGCGGAGCTGGCTTCCACCCGGCTTCAGTCAAGCTGCTCATTATATAATATAATGCTCATTAATGTGAACATGGAGAGGCAAGCACAACGGCTGCTCTGTGTGTGGCCGCCGCGGCCTTTCATCATAAAGTTTAAATATAAAAACTTAGAAATTAAACAAGCATCAGCTATATAACCTCAGTTATCTTGGCATATGCTTACATTTTTTATAAGATGATCGGATCATCTGTGAAAGAACGTTTTTGAAAAGTCGCATTTTCATTTTGCGCCGCTGTCTCGTTAAACCCAGCTGGGTGAATATTCAACACTTCACCATGGTAAATGTAATGTTCACTGCATTAAAGCTGTGGTTCTCAACCTTTTCAGGCCGTGACCCCCCAAAATAATCATATTTGAACTGGGGATCCACATTTAGTTTGACTCGGTTCCACAGATAAATATTGTGAAAATAGCAGATCTACAAGCTCGCGAGGCGTTGTGAGCTCCGTTGTGGTCCCAACCCACAGATTGAGAACCACTGACTACAAGCAAGTTACATGTCTATGTTGTTGACCACGTAATGTAATGTTACAGACCTTACAGGCTTATTTGGTTTCCAAAATGCTTAGTGTTGTATACTCCGTCGCTTCTCATTGTTTATGTGCCCAAAAGAACAGATCTGTAAGCTGTCAACACGCCATGACGCAGCACGTTCATAGCTTGTATGTCTGTTATTTTGGGTAGGTAGGCGACGCCCATTACGCTTCATAGCAATGATTGATATATACTTACAGTAGCCTACTAGATTATAGCTGGCAGTTGTCACGTAACAATATTATAGCTCTGTTCGGGATTATTGCACAAAGGTAGATGATGAAAAAGCTGCACTTTGCGAACGGGGACAATAGCCTACTTGGACATAACTGCGTCACTTCAGAGGAAACTAAATGGAGCTACTTCAGAGATGTTTACACACCCCTGGAATCTATTAGAATGGTGGAAATGGAACGTAAACGATAACACCCAACGTGAGTACATATCTTTCCTGAAACTGGCCAATTTATAGCCATATATGCTACTGTATACCACCGACTGTGTACCACCGCCTGGCCGGGGGTAGGTCGGGGGAGGTCCATGGCTGATAGCGACAGCACAGCAGTGCGCACTAGATGTAGGCTGGGCTTTGTTTGGGTTGGGCATACCCAAACACGTTGACATGTCAATCCCCCTTAATAAAACATTATGTAGACTAACTAGCAGCAGTAGTCTTGGTCAGGCTGTGTGTGAGCTGTGCCTTCCGCAGTTGAGCTGCGCTATACAATGCAAAGTAGCCTAAATGAATGTATCCTACTATTTTGATAAACATTCATTCTGTGCATTTCTCATTTCGGGTTGGGTTTGTGGACCATCATAACTGTATTTCAGCCTTAGGCTACATTGTATAAATAAATTAAGAAAATAACCTTTTTTTTTAAGAGACTCTAGACTCGACTCGGACTCGTGGCTAAAGACTCGAGACTCGACTCGGACTCGACCCTCAAAGACTCGAGACTTGACTTGGACTTGAGGCCAAAGACTCAAGACTCGACTCGGACTCGAGCTCAGAGACTCGTGGCCATCTCTGACACACACACACACACACACACACACACACACACACACATACACACACACACACACACACACACACACACACACACACACACACACACACACACACACACACACAAAAGCGAAACAGCATATTTACAAGCTCACAGCGTGACACGATGCAATACGCTGTGAGCTTGTAGATCTGCTATTTCTGCTACTTTTATGTGACACTGTTGTGTGACGAAGTAGGTACATCACAAATAAATAACAAGTTGAAATATGGAGGTGGTTTCCGCCCGACAGCAACACTATGAAAGTATATCGTTGCTGGGGGCATATGAGGTTTTCACCCGACATGTATGGTGTTGTGGCTATAGTGTACACCAGTGCCCAGAAGATGTTATGGACCTTGGGTTGTATGAGTTTAACTAGATGGGTGAATAGGTTTTTAATCTTCTGTGTGTGTGTGTGTGTGTGCGTGTGTGCGTACGTGCGTGCGTGCGTGCGTGCGTGCGTGCGTGTACAGATACACGTACAGTATTGTGCACGTGTTTGTGACTGTGCATGTGTGTTTGTAGTATTGCATATCTGCGTCTGTCAGTTTGTGTGCACAACTGTTTCACCTTGTTTGGCGAGTGAGCGCGCGCGCGCGTGTGTGTGTGTGAGCGCGCGCGTGTGTGTGTGTGTGTGTGTGTGTGTGTGTGTGTGTGTGTGTGTGTGTGTGTGTGTGTGTGTGTGTGTGTGTGTGTGTGTGTGTGTGTGTGTGTGTGTGTGTGTGTGTGTGTGTGTGTGTGTGTGTGTGTGTGTGCGTGCGCGCGCGCGCATGTTTGCACAGACAGTGGAGTGACCTCGTCAGGACAAGCTGGTGGGTCGTTGAGGAATCAAGCATATTGTCATGTTTCTATGTTTTTTTGTTTGTAAAGTGTGTATAAATATACTATATATGCATGTGTCAAGATAAAGGAGGCCAGTATATCTGTGGCTTTCATAAATATCGAACCAATGAAAAATATTAACAAGAGCTTGTGACTAAATAATGACTACATGGGAGCACAGGTTAACTGTACTTTAACTGTACTGTGACTAAATAATGACAACATGGGAGCACAGGTTAACTGTACTGTGACTAAATAATGACTACATTGGAGCACAGGTTAACTGTACTGTGACTAAATAATGACTACATTGGAGCACAGGTTAACTGTACTGTATGTAAGTACAATTTTGAAGTACTTTTGCTTTACTTGATTATTTCCACGTTTTTTTATATATACTTTATAGGTCTAATCCATTACATCTCAGTGGCAAACATTGTTCTTTTTACTCCACTACAATTATTTGGCAGCTTTAGTTACTAGTTACTTAGATTTTTATTACTATATATTTTTTGACTGAGCAACAGTTGCGTAATTATATTTGACCAGGAGTATCTATACTTTGAAAAGTACTGGAGTAGAGTATCTTGTCCACCAGTGGTTATAGTAGAAAGACATGCATGTTAAACATATCTCAGACATCAACACACGTACTGTAATCTAGAGCTCCAGAAGTGAACTGGAGTTGTTTATTTTCAAGTCATGTAGGCCTACAGGAAGACACATTGAGGCTAATGTTTGCTGCTGCTGATAGCAGCATGGCCACACAGTCTGCTTTTTGGCCCCAGCTGTCCCAATCTCTCGTCTGTAGCGTACAGTATGTGTACTGCATTTGAGATAGAGGCAATTAAATAATCCAACTGGAGGTCCGCAATGCATTTTGTGAGATGCAATATGTTGGATCCCAGATTTAATAGTTAATACCACATCTAACTTTTTTTTTTTTTTTTTTTGTAAGCTGAAAGCTATACGTCTAGTCTAGTTTATATTTGTTGATAAAATTGTCAATAAGTCATTGTGAACTAGCTTTTTTTGTCATTAAAAATGTGAATCAGAACATCAAAACAGGCTATATACTGTAGATGCATACTGTAGATACAGCATGTATGTCTTGCGTTGGCGACTTGGGTTCTCAAGTGCTCAAGTTAAATAAAAAAAGACCTCAAAATTATAGGCCTACTTAAATACTTGCTTGAGTAAATCTTTTATCAAAACCTTTTTTTTTCAAATAATATTTGAAAAAAAAAAGAAAAAAAGACTTGCCATGTTGACACCAAAGTGTTCCTCAATATTATCTTCGTCATCACATTTAAAATGTGGCATACAGTAAGAACATTCTACAGTCAACCCCATTACACAAGAGTGTCTGTGTTACTCATTGACTTGTATTACCTTGGACCTGACCACAGAGTGGACTGGATTTCTGTCGAAGGAAACAAACGACCCCTCTGCTTTCTCACATCCTTAGTTCAGCATGCTGCACACAGACACGCTTAACCAATACACAGGACATAGATAGATATGGAGATAAGATAACCAGAGTTGCCATTATAAGTGACTTTGGGCTTTGTTTTTATGTTAAGTTGATTGTTTTCTTGGGCTTGTTTCTAGTTGTTTATTTGGGCTTGCTTCCTAATGTTGTTTAAACCAGTGGTTAATATGTATTTGGACATTATTATGTTGTGCCAGGGACCCCCGTACCAGATTTGTGTTGTTAAAATGTTTCAGCAATATTCCACATTTGGTCCTTTTTCAAGATTTTCTTCTTGAAAATAGCAGATCTACAAAGCTCACGACGCGTTGAGCTGAGCTTGTACATTAGCTATTTTCAAATAGCCGATGTATAGGGCGCCGAGCACCGAGTGCCGCGCTACGAGCTTGTAGATCTGCTATTCTTGAAAAATCGTGAACATTTGTGAAAATCTTTGAATATAACATTTTAAAGCGAACATTTGTAACTCAAATCTTTGCTTCTGGGGGTTCCTGGAACAAAATATTTTGAGATGGGGGTCCACGGCCAAATACATATCATTTTGGGGGTCCTTGACATGAAATGGTTTGAGAACCACGGACATAGCAACATAGGTTCTTTCAGCTTTAGAAGACATTTTGTAGAATCGGCCTCATGCAGGTCTTAATGGGTTGGGTTAATGTATGTTCTGTAATAATGTAAATCTACAAAATAATTTTGAGTATTTTTTATACTTTATACTTCCAAGTTATTTTGTAGAATACTTTTTACTAAGTTGTTTTGTAGAATACTCTCAAAATTGTAAGTACAGCACTTGAGTAGGCCTAAATGTACTTAGTTACTTTCCACCGCTGCTGTCATCACGCCCTGCTCTCTCTTTGGTTAACCACTTTAAACCCCAGAGATTTGGTGTAGGCAGAAAAAAGTACAGAGACAACTCAGGTCCAGTTAACTAAGTCTATGGATTAAGTGGTTAAACTTGCCGGGAGTTACAAGCGGAGCCTAGATGCCAAAATCCCTTCATCACATTCATGTCACTCCACTGAGTCAACTTGATTTAAAGCTTGTATTGAATTGCAATTTGCTCTTGCTTTGCTGAAACCTTTCAACATCAAAACATGAGGGGCTCTCTGTCTATGTGATCCAGTCCAGAGGTTTATAACTGTGGTTCTCAAAACTTTTTACATGTCAAGGACCCCCAAATGAATATGTATTTGGGCGTGGACCCCCATCTGAAAATTGTATGTGCCAGTGACCCCACTTATAAGATTTATGTTGTTAACTTAAAATATCCAACATTTTCAAAAAAAATCAAGTTATTTTTTCTCGAATATACCAGATCTACAAGCTCGTAACGTGTTGCATCACAACGTGTTCTGAGCTTGTAGATGCGCTGTTTTCAATTAGACAATTTTTATACTGTATAGGTTAAAACAGCACTATGTAGTTTGGGGTATCAGTGGCCACTTTAGACACAAATAACATAGCAGCCTCTTTGACTTCATTACCCAAGAGTCTCTGCAAGCATGTCCGGCGAGGACACACTGTGATAGGCCATTCCAAATAAAATGTATTATTATTATTATTGAGGAGTAGCGTATCTCGGCCAAACAGTCATAATACTTAGATTTTAAAAACGACTAATGAGGCCCACCCTCCTCTGTGCAGCCTTCGGGTATGGATTTCCCGGTAATGGGTCCATGGGCATCTGGTCATCTGGCTGCATTGGTGCGTCCAGGGGCACTCCGTTGGCCAGCGCAATATTGTGCAGAACCGCACAGGCTAGCACAATATTGCATGCTTTCACTGGCTTATACAACAGCGTGCCCCCAGCTTGGCTGTGACACAGGCAGATGTGGATTAAGTAAGTAAGTAAGTAATGTATGATGATGGCAGAAAATAAAGAGCTACACATGTGACCACACTATGGGCATCTCACCTTTTGGCAGGCCAATGCAGCGCTCCACAGTAGCACGTGTGTGGATGTGCGCGTCAGTGAACCCGCGCTCAGTTTCAGGTTCCTGCAGTGGGGCGACTAAATATTCGGCCATGGCATAGCCTTTGTCACCTAGAACACGAGTCCCACCAAAATGTCAGTAATTGGAATGAATTCAAATACATGTATTTAATATTTAACACAGCCTACTACTCACCAATGAGATGACTCCTGCCACGCAATGCGCCAGCCTCCAGTTCTGGAAGTACTGTTCTGGAAGATGAAGGAGTCATGTGAACCCCCTGCCCATCGGGCTACCACATTGAGGAGGGATAGATTGGCATCGCAAATCACCTGCACATTAATGGAATGGTAGTTTTTTGCGATTGATGTATGCATAATCATTATCCGATGGTGGCATAATACGCACATGAGTACAATCCATCGCACCAACCACATTAGGAAGCCCAGCAATCTCATACAATTCTCTCTTAATCACAGTTTGCTGGTCGTCGCCATTGAATGGAAACCGTATGTAATCCTGAGTGAGTGACTCGATAGCCTCCAACACTGAGGGCATCATCATCATCATACCACTGTTCTTCTGCTTCTGCATTCACCTCTTCCAGTAGAGCCAGGTCTGCCATTGTTGATAATGATAATGAATTGCATTTTTATAGCGCTTTTCCAAGTGCTCAAAGCGCTTTACAATGGCTCTTTCATTCATACAGTTGAGATCTGATGACGGTCAAGGGATGCCAGTGTTGGTGTGGAACCTTTTTAGGTGTTCCATGTCGTGAGGTAGCTAGAGAGGGTCCTGGGTGCGAAGCTGTTGATGATGTGGTGACGTGCCTGGATGATGAGGAGTTGGAGCTGGGGGTTCAGGTGAAGATGGTCGTGGAAAACAGAGGGATAGGAGTGGGGTGGAGGTCTGCGTCTGGAGCCAGCTGACGAAACCTCTGGAAGGAAAGGCGGGAGAGATAATCAGATATGAGGTTAGAGTGACCTGGGACATGTGCAGCACGGAGTGTGAATTGGAGGTCCAGATAAGGTGGCGGAGGGAAGGGCATGATGTTGGGGGAGTTGGAACGGCCTTTATTTATTATTTCTACGGTGGCTTGGTTGTCGGAGTGGACTAGAATACTCCTTCGGGACCATTCATGACCCCAAAGAAGCGCAGCGATGACTAAGGGGAAGAGCTTGTGGAGTGCAGAGGTGGGGTGAGTGGAGGGGGGAGTGAAGGCGTGGAATTCGGGTGACCATTTGGAGGCAAACCAATGGCCCTAGTAATAGCCGCCATAGCCGATAGAGGGGGCTGCATCGGTATACGACTGGATGTCGTCAGGGTTGGAGATGAGGGTGTCGTAAAAAAAAGGTTACGCCGTTCCACTTGGATAGGAGGTGACACCAGAGGCGGAGGTCAGTGCGGCAGGATTGAGTGATGGTGACTTGGTCGTGCAGGTTGGGTACGGAGGAAGCTGTGGCGAGGAGGTGAGATATGAAGGGACGGCCTTGGGGAATTATGCGGAGGGCAAAGTTGAGGTGGCCGAGGAGTGCAAGTAGTTGGCGTTTGGTGCAGTGAGGGGTGAGGATGTAGGAGGAGATGGGTGATGCGGTTAAGTTTCTCCAGGGGAAGGGAGGCCTTAAAGGCCACGGTGTCCAGGGTGATGCCTAGACATTCCAGTGAGGTGGAGGGGCCGATGGACTCCGAGGTCTTTGAAAACTGATCAGAGTGTGGTGAGGCTGTGTGCTGGAGGGGTTGAAGGGGGCTCGACAATTGAAAAATCCAACAGGTGGACCAGGTGAGGGATGTGATGGTTATTGAGTAAGATCCAGCACAGGGAAGAGCTTGGGGCTGCTCTTGCACCCGAAGGTCAGTCTAACCGCTAAATAATATGAACCTTTCCATAAGACGCCAACAGGAAGCAGCCGTGGTGTTTAAAGTTGTTGTACACTGTGCGCCCTCCTTGGTGTAGGATAGGCCTCCCCATCTTGTCTGTCGGGCAGGATGAGTGGCGGCTGGAAGTGGGGGCTGGCCTGAGGATTAAGGGGGGAGGAGGAGCTGCGGAGCGCATGCAGGGTAGCGGGGTGGATTGGTGGATTGGATTGGTGGCGGTGCAAGGAATGGGTTTGGGGGCGGGGCTTCTGGATGGCCGTAGTGCACGCTGCGGCCGGGTGGGACGGGGCTCCGCAGATGTCGCAAGACAGGGAGGCCCTGGCTGCGAAACACCCTGCAATACAGCTTGTGGTCCTGGACCCCCCAGTGAGTGCCTTGGTTGAACCGCTGGAGCCGGGCCTCTGCTTGCGTGGCAAACAGAACGTGGTAGTTATAAAACCCCGTGCCGCCGAACCGAATGGCCAGGTCTAATACCGTAGTGAGGAACTGGTCCAATTCGGTACACAGAGCACAGTACGTCTCTAAATAGGGAAAATGCATAGGCAAACTCAACGGGGTTGAGATCGCGGGACCGGCATGGGAGGGACTGGCGGAGCTGTGCTAAAAAACGAAGGGGGGGGGGGGTGGTGAACCCTCTATTGCCGAGGGGGTCAGTGATGGAAGGTTGGAGCAGTTCAGCAAGGTCGATGTACATACCATTAATGATCTGTTGGCGGAGGGAAGCGGGGAGTGGAGAGGGCCGGGTTGTGTCCAATTGAGGTGCAGCGGCTGGGGTAGCTGTGGCCAGAGTGTACGATGAGGCTGGTGGAGGGAAGGGGTTGAAAGTGTGGGGCAGGAGGGCTGCACGAGCTCACCTGACAGGCGGGCGGCAGCGCCGGAGCGTGAGGCCCGGGTGGGCTGGGCCGATCCTGCTGTGGGGGAAACGGATACGGTATCTACCTGGCCTACCTCCGTGCGGAGGTGGGCCAGGTTTAGGCTGTAAACAACTTGGCCTTGCGGACGGTTATTGAGAACCGGACGCCGCTAGCACGCCGCTCCATTGCGGACGGTAACCCGCAATTTAAACTAAATAGTACCTGCTTTCCTGCAGCTTACCTTGCTTACCTGCTAAGTCAACACTTTGTTCTCTTTCTTTCTAATAAATGCAAATGTATGCATGTCCTAATTAGAAAAGTGCGCTCCTCAAAGTGGAGATCTTCGCCAGGCTGGGTTGCCTACCCAGGAAGCTGCGGTGGGAAATAGACATTGTACGACACACAGTGGAACTTTTCACATTTGTGTGCTTATTTGTCAGTGGTGGAAAGTAACTAAGAAGATATTTACTTAAATACTTTACTTCAATACAATTTTGAGTAATCTGTACGTTACTTGAGTATTTCCAACTTCCAATACTTTTACTTCTACTCCACTACATCTCGGATCCAAATATTTGTACTTTTACTACAATTATTTGAACACGTTAGTTACTAGTTACTTTGTAGATTTTGATTATTATTACAAAACATACATTAACCACTTCAGCCCTATATACATTTCGGCCATTTGAAAATAGCAGATCTACAAGCTCACAATGCATCGCAATGCGACGCATTGTGAGCTTGTAGATCTGCTATTTTCAAAAGATTGTTATACATTTGAAAACTTGAAATGGCACATTCTGCATAATGAGTACTAGTAAGTACATTTTGAATTCCGGACTATTACTTGTAATAGAGGATTTCTACATTGCAGTATTGATACTTTTACTTAAGTAAAAAACTGGTTGTATGTTATTCCCTGGCCTACTGGGAGTGCATGAAAGGTTTGATGCCGATCGGTCCAGCGGTGCCTGAGATTAGCTGTACTCAGACGGGATGGACGGACGGATGGACTTACAGAAATGAAAACATAATCATAACCTGGCCTTTTGGCCTGGTGGATATAATGCAACATTCATACAGTGCACATTATCGTCATGCCTTGGAGGCCATTGAATATAAGAACAAACCTGGAAACCTCATTGTGACCAAAACTGTTACTTCTCAGGATTCAAATTCAAAAGCATCAAAAGTAGCAGATCCACAAGCTCGAAACGCGACGATTGCGGGTCTGCTACTTTTAATGCTTTTGTGGGACGCTGTAGTATGAGCAACTAGGGCGTTAATTCACAACAAAAAAACACTAAAAGAGAGAGAAGGTTTCAGCCCCAACAGCGACGATATCACACAATGGGGTTAACCCATTCAATCCGGGAACGCATCTCTGTCATTTTAGATGTCTTTGGCTATTCAAAAATAGCAGATCTATAAGCTCATGAGCTTGTAGATCTGCATTTTTTTTTTTATCGTGAAAATGTGTGCACATTTTGGAATGTATAGTTTTTAAAGCGAACATTTGTAAAACATTGTTGTTCCAGGGACCTCCAGAAGCAAAGATTTGAGTTACAAATGTTTGCTTTAAATATATATATTCATAGATTTGCACAAATGTTCAAGATTTTTTCAAAAATAGCAGATCTACAAGCTCTGAGCTATGAGCTATGAGCTTGTAGATCTGCTATTTTTGAATACCCTATAGAATAAAATAATGGCTATAGCTCAAATCTAAAATGACACATGATGCGTTCCCGTCTCAATGGCTTAAAGCGAGAACCGCACGTGTCAGCGAAACATCTCGCATCTAACAGTGAAAACAAGTTTGCTCCATTCTAACAGACATGGGCGCAGAAGAAGAAGCCTATCTGTCCCGACTCCACTAGGTTTACAGGGAGATATAAGGACAGAGTGCCGCCGGTGGGGAAAGCCACTGGCATTACTCAGCGGCAGACAGTTCAATGTCCATGACTCAGCGCTTTGTTTGTCTCTCTGCTACTGGAAAGAAATGGATTGCGAATCACAGCATCTCCCACCTCATGTTTAACCAATGGAAAGTTGCCACTGCCTGCCTGCCTCTCTCTCTCTCTCTCTCTCTCTCTCTCTCTCTCTCTCTCTCTCTCTCTCTCTCTCTCTCTCTCTCTCTCTCCCCCCCCCCCCCCCCCCCCCCAGTGGTGGATAGTAACTAAGTACATTTACTTAAGTACAGTTATACTGGATCTATAAAAAAAATAGCAGATCTACAAGCTGCTATTTCCACATCTTCTATATCCCAAATAGCCTATGTAAAAAAACTAAAAACAAAAAAAAACTTGAAATGGCACATTCTCCCTAATGAGTAATTTTACTTTTGGTACTTCATAACGTCTCTGTCGGGTGGAAAGTCGATTAATGTTACTTTTCAAAATTCAAATTCAAAAGTAGCAAATCTACAAGCTCTCTGTGCCACGTGTTGAGCTTGCAGAGCTGCTATTGTCGATGCTTTTGTGTGACGCTGTAGTGTGATCAAGTAGTGCGTGAATTTACGAACACAAAAAGTTAGAATATGTAGATAAGAGGTTTCTGCCCGACAGCAACGATAAGTATATTTTCACCTTTACTTGTAAGAGAGTATTTCTACTTTGTGGTATTGCTACGTTTACTCAACCCATTAAAACTGGGAAAGCATCTGTGTCATTTTAGATTTGAGCTGAGTTTGAGCTGATTTTTTTTTTAAATCGAGATTTTTTCTTTGAATATATTATTTTAAAGCGAACAATTTTAACTAAAATCTTTGCTTCTTGGGGTCCCCGGAACAAAATATGGGGGGTCGGCGGCCAAATATTTATCATTCTGGGGTTCCTTGCCCTGAAAAAGTTTGAGAACTCCTGATATAGCAAGATACGTTTTTCAGAAAACCGTTTAGGATTTAGAAGATATTTAATCGGTCTCATGGTCTTAATGGGTTAAATTAAATCAGTGTTCATTTCCACCACTCTCTTTCTTTCTCACCCCCCCCCCTCTCCCTCTCTCTCTCTCTCACCTGTTATGTTATCTGTTATCTGTGCCTGTTCTGCTGTGTGAGGTTGTATGTGATCATTCAGTCATAGAAGCGTCCTGTGGTATACCTGCCTGCACCTCTCTGTTGGAAACATGCACACCAAGGGAAACTCCTGGTAAATGATGCTTCTTTTTTTTTGTTTGTTGACATCTTTATTCACCCAGCAGGGCTGTGGCGTCTGTCAGTTCAGACTGGGAGAGAGTGATATAAAGTGGTAAAATGGTAGATGTGACATTTCTTGCAGTGGTGCACAACGTTTATACTCAATGATATACTGAGGTACTTTAAATCAAATCTACTTTGTAATTTGTGCTTTTAAGGGTTAAATCAAAACATTTGAAATTATAAAAACTGAAATTGAAAACTGGCAACCCACCTGAGAATGTATTTTCTGTTTATTAAAAAAGCTGGAGAGATGGGGGGACCCCTGTTTTTGAACAAACACTCTATGGCAACGATTACTATCATAAGAATATAGAGCTTAAACTTTTTAACCAAAAAAGAAGTATCACCTAAAAAGAAGTATCACCTACACTACCATTTGTACACCCTCAAGTGTTTACGGGTCCATTTGGTTCCATTTATACACTGTTGGTTTTAACCCCTGAAAACCGGGACGGTGTCTGTGTCATTTTAGATTTTAGCGTTGGATATTCAAAACAAGCTCACAGCGTGTCACTTCGTACCGCGCTGCACGCTTGCACATCTGCTGTTTTATGAACATTTGTGACAACACAATGGTTTGAGACACAACGGAGCCACGGTAATATTTTGGCTTTTTACATATTATGAAAGTACATAATGCTATGATGTATCATTCATTGAAATTGGTAAGTGTTTGAAAAATGTTGAATAATTTAGAATATTTTTTTTTTACACAAGTCTTCCCAAATACATATACATTTGGGGGTTCTTGGCAGTAAAAAGTTTGAGAACTACTGATTTAGAAGGCATTTGTACAATTGGCCTGCAGGTCTTAAAGGGTTAAATGAACTCTCAGAACTGTACTGTACTGTGTGTGTGTTGGCTGCCGGCCATATCCTCCCATGTGTAGCAATTGCAGTGTTTCATCATAATTAAACAACGGAGACGTTTAATGCCTTACAACGGGGAGTTGCAAATTGGACCGTGCTCTAATTATCGTTAATACGGAGTCCATTATTAAATGGCTTGTGCCAGTTTTTGACACTGGTATGAATGTGGTCCTACACAAAACATGCACAAAGAAACGTAGGATGTAAAAATGATCTGCCATTGGCTTGAATTATTACTTATGTGAGCTGACTCAGCTCAGCTGAGGTTGTTTTAGTGTGAAATACCCCTCATTTGGTGAAAGACATCAGCTTAAAACTGCACTTTGTAACTTTCCTCTTCTATCCCGGATTTGAACCCGGTTTCCTGCGCAAGAGCTGATTTTTCTTTTATTACCATTGAGCTAATGGAGCCTACCTGCTTGCTCAGGGGATAAATTGGCGTCAGATCCTGTGTCTAGGCGAGACATGACCTTTGACATGATCTAAATGTCTCAAAAGAAGAGCAGGGAGACAAAATACAACCACCCCAATTGTATACGTTATATTGTATTAACATATTCCATACAGATTGGACACCATTTAATTTTATTCATTAAAAAAGTTACATTGTGCCACTTTAAATCCCTGGTTCACACACATTACAAGTGACTGAAAATCATCATATTGGGCTGCATATTTGGGCTGCTTTTTTATTGGTTTAATCTCAAAACCCCATTCTCGATATATTGTTGCATCATTTGGTTTATTAGAGATTGTTTTTGTAATTTGTAGAGTTATTGTATCACTGATTCTCAACCTTTTTACATATCAAGGACCCTTACGGTACGTTTTAACAGCGGGCGACTCTCGGGCGATCACCGGCGACATCGTCCAAAAGATAAAGAAAATCCATCTTTTCATCGCCCATCGCCCTATCGCCAGTAGTCGCCGGCTCTCATAGACTTTCTTTATCTTTTGGACGATGTCGCCGGTGATCGCCCGAGAGTCGCCCGCTGTTAAAACGTACCGTTATTCTGTTGACATTAGACCCACAGACACACATGATAAGGAGTAGGTAGGCAGACCCAAATCCTTGAAGATTCTTTTAGTGTTGGATTATGATTTTGTCCAGAATTACATGGAATGGAATGGGTGGTAGAGCGCTATAACAGACCAACTATGACGATTATATATCAAAATAACAATAATGTCTGCATTCTCAAATTGTAGGCTACATCTTGTACTTGAAGCAAAGCTGGTGTTTGTTTTTAAGTTTTATATCAAACCCCTGCGAGGGCTGTCGAGACCCCCCCTGGGGGTCCCAACCCACAGGTTGAGAACCACTGTGTTAGATAACGTGCGTGGGATACTTAGACAAAGACTTCTTAGAAGTGTGCCTGCAGTTTATTAGCTTAGAACTTTCACCCAGAGTTCAGAGAAGCTTCCTCTGTTCTTCATGTTATGTCACGGCTGTCATAACTGACATACCTGTGAACTATTGTATCACTTCAATAAAGTGTTCTATTCACGCACTGTAAAACGTGGTCATTTCACACAGAGTGTACGTATGGAACCAAATGTACTCTTGGCAGGTCCATTTGGTTCCATTGATTAAATGAACACTCAGGTTTTCACTGTGTGTCTTATACTGCATGGCTGCCAGAGGTGGAAAGTAACTAAGTGCGTTTACTCAAGTGCTGTATTTAAGTACAATTTTGAGGTGTTTTTACTTTACTGGAGTATTTCCGATTTTTAGTACCTTTACTTCTGCTACACTACATCTTAGAGACAAATATTGTACTTTTACACCGCTACAATTATTTGAAAACTTTACTTTGTACATTTTGATTATTATTACAAAACATACATTAACCACTTCAGCCCTATATACATTTCGGCAATTTGAAAATAGCCGATCTACAAGCTCACAATGCGTCACGATGCGACGCATTGTGAGCTTGTAGATCTGCTATTTTCAAAAGATTTTTTATACATTTGAAAACTTGTGAAATGGGACATTCTGCATAATGAGCACTTTCTACTTTTGGTACTTTAAGTACATTTTGATGCCAATACTTTTGTACTTTTACTCAAATACATTTTTAATTCCGGACTTTTACTTGTATTGATACTTTCACTTAAGAAAGAAATGTGAGTACTTTCCCCACCACTGATGGCTGCAAACCAAAACCTCTCGTGCGTGTAGAAACTTCTGATAGGTTTTATTGTTTTGGAACCTTTACGCAGAGTTCAAGCCCTCTTGCTGCACCTCTGCTGCTACTGTAGATTACAGTCTGCAGCCATATACTATAAATAACCGTACGGTACATTGCTGCAGCCTTTATACTATAGGTCGCTGTCAGATGGAAACCTCATATGTCCAAAACTGCAGTGGTGGAATAAGTACTCACATTTTTAACTTAAGTAAAAGTACCAATACCACAACATATGTTACAAGTAAAGGTTCTGTATTCACATTTTAATTGAGTAAGTAAAAGTACAGTAAAACTACTCATTATGCAGAAATAATCGTACTCTTATATAAAAGAGATACAAATCTTTTGAAAATAGCAGATCTACAAGCTCACAACGCGTCGCATCGCGACGCGAGGCTAACACAATGGAAGGGTTAAGACCTTTTTAACACCTCTAAAATGAAAATAAATGAATAAAACCATTACTGCGTCAAAATGTATAAACAAACTATAGGCTACCGTATAAAATTGTCAAACGTATGGCAAAATTGTCAAATACTACCCCAAGAATTAAGCAAAAAGTGTGGAAAATAGCTGATCTACATGCTCACAGCGCTATAGTGAGCTTGTAGATCGGCTATTTTCACAATATTAACTGTGGAGCCGAGTCAAACTAAATTAAATGCCTCAACTCCTACGTGCTTGTAAGGGGGGGGGGGGGGGTCCCCAGTTCAAATGTGATTATTTTGGGGGGTCGCGGCCTGAAAAGTTTGAGAACCACTTCTCTAGTTTATGGGGAAAAAAAGTTATAATATGGAATTACAAGGTTTTCGGGCCGACAGCAGCAATATACAGTATAGCCCCATATACTGTAAATAACAGTGCTGTATCTAATCTCCTCAAGATTGTGTTCATCTCCTTTATGGCTTCTCAGGATGGCTCCATAGAAAGCTTAACACTTTAAGACCGGGGAAAGCATCATCTGTGTCATTTTTAAGATTTCTTTGGGCTATTCAAAAATAGCAGATCTACAAGCTCATAGTGTGGCACCGAGTGCCGCGTTACAAGCTTGTAGATCTGCTATTTTTTTGAAAAAAATCTTGAAAATGTGAGCAAATCTTTGAATATATATATATATTTTTTTTTAAAGCGAATATTTGTCACTCAAATCTTTGCTTCTGGGGGATTCTACAAATGTCTTCTAAATCCTAAGTTTTATGAAAAACGTAATGCTTTAATGTCAGTGGTTCTCAAACGTTTTTCATGTCAAGGACCACCCAAAATGATATGTATTTGGCCGCGGACCCCCATCTCAAAATATGTTGTTCCAGGGACCCCCCAGAAGCAAAGATTTGAGTAAAAAATGTTCGCCTTTAAAAAATATATTTATATAGTCAATGATTTGCACAAACGATAAAAAAAAAATAGCAGATCTACAAGCTCATAGTGCGGCACTCGGTGCCGCGCTATGAGCTTGTATATCTGCTATTTTTGAATAGCCAAAGTATAAAACAATGGTTAAAGTGGTTACACAGATGCGTTGCCGGTCTTAAAGGGTTAATGTGCCTTGAAGGCATTTTCATCTGCGAGGACGGTTGATGATAAGTGGTTTGGGCCTGCAGAGGTGTAAAGTAACAAAGCACATTTACTCAAGTGTCTGTACCTAAGTACAATTTTGAGGCACTTTTACTTTACTTGGGTATTTCCAAATCTACTCTGCTACATTTGAGAGGCAAATATTGTTCTTCTTTTTTTACTCCATAGGCTATTTACTTGATAGCTTTAGTTAGTAGTTACTTTGCAGCTCTGAATCAGATTATTAATCAATAATCGTATTATTATATAATATATATATATTATTTTTATAGCAGATCTACAAGCTCACAACACAGTGTGATGCATTGTGAGCCTCTAGATTGAATATTATCGACTAGCCGAAGTATAAAATAGGGCTTATAGTTCAATAACATCACACATATGATTCTGAAATGGGCCTTCTGCATAATTTCATTTTCCTACTTACACTATGTAACTTTCCTCGTCCACCCCCGGATTTGAACCCGGTTTCCTGCGCAAGTGCTGACATTTTTACCATTGAGCTAATAGAGCCTGCCTGCTTGCTCAGGGGATACATTGAATCTTGACCTTCAGGTCAAAATTCGTGTAAGATCCTGTGTCTGGGTGAGACATGACCTTTGACACCATCTAAATGTCTCATTAGAAGAATAGGGAGACAAAATACAAAAAAAAACATACTCAACATACTCTACCATACAGATTGAAAAAAATAATAATAATAAGTTACATAGTGCTGCTTTTAGTATATTTCTTTTACTTCTCCCACCACTGTTTGTGTGCCATCTGTCTGTTGTGGTGTTGCTTGTATTTGAAAAAAGAAAAAAAGAAAAGGCAGATCATGTTTTTTTCTGTCTGGAGGCAGACTGTGTATAAACACAGTCGGACTTTTTGCGTTTTTTTCATAAACTAATACGCCCTACTTGATCATACCAGAGCCTTCTATTAGAGAGTTGCGCCAATGAGGGGTCAGAAACAGTGTCGGTCACGTGGTTCATGTAGCTGGAAATAGTGACAAGGAGCCGTCGACCTCAATGCATTCCATGAACTTCCGGTTTAGGGATTTGTCACTATTCGCCAATGTACAGTATGTGTATGTAGAAGACCTGGCCCGAAGAAGTGAACGGAGTTGGCGTAACTCTCTAATAGATGGCACTGGATCATACTACAGCGTCACGCTGAAGTCGCTTCGCACCGCGTTTGAAGCTTGCAGATCTGCTATTTTTTATTTTATTTTTTTTATCCTGAAGAGTAACAGTTTTAAACATGAGGTTTCCACCCGACAGAGACGATTTCTGTCCTTGTGAAGTCAGTGGCATGGGAAGGGAGTCTTTGGAAATGAAATGTTGTCATTGGCAAGTGTACTAATATTAGAAAGGAGCATTTTGGCATTTCTTTAGGCCTCTCCCGTAAACCTTTTTTGTAGAAAAATAATGGTTAAAGCGGTTAAAATGATTGTGACACTATATTAACCAATTTTGCTGGGGACCACCTGGTACCCCCCAAGGACCCCTGGGGGTCCCCGGACCCCACTTTGAGAACCAATGACTTAAGCCAAATACTTGTGAGCTTGTTGATCGGCTATTTCTGCTATTTTTTTAACTTTTTTTTACAATGTTATTATTATGCCTCACAATGATGTTACATGGAATATAGCTGTGCATAATTATTTTAGACTATACCCAGTGGTGGAAAGTAACTAAGTACATTTACATGTACTTAAGTACAATTTTTCTGGTGCTTTTACTTTACTGTAGTATTTCTAACTTTATTTGAAAACATTAGCTACTAGTTGTAGATTTAGATTATTATTACAAAACATACATTAACCACCATTTGAAAATAGCTAATCTACAAGCTCACGTGTCGCATCGCGACGCGTTGTGAGCTTGTAGATCTGCTATTTTCATTTAAAAATAAATATGTTTTAGACATAACTTGTGAAACAGGACCTTCTGCATAATGAGTACTTTTACTTTTGGTACTTTAAGTACATTTTGATGCCAATACTTTGATATTTTTACTCTAGTAAATCTAGATTATCTCTTGCAATCTCTTGTAATAGAGATTTTCTACATTGCAGTATTGATACTTTTACTTAAAGGGATATTTCACTTTAAAAAAAAAATTTGGTCATTTTATCGTCTACTCAGGCTTTTGTGAGCCCCCCAGACCGTTTTTAAGTTGCTTGATTCAGTATTTAGATATTTGATATTCATTTTATCAGACACGCCCCCTTCCTATGCAAACCCATTATAACTTCAAACTCCATTTTTAACATGTTAGATTCATCAAAAACACCCATCCTTGGTTCTGGTGACTCACCCTGCCCTCCTAATACGCGAGGGGGCCGTGTTTTTTCGACAACTTTTTTCATTTTTTTTAATATATTTTTTGGAAAATGAAAATAATTAAATACAATAAAAAAAAGTAATAAAATAAATGAAAAAAGTAATCGAAAAAACACGGCCCCCTCGCGTATTAGGAGGGCAGGGTGAGTCAGCAGAACCAAGGACGGGTGTTATTGATGAATCTAACATGTTAAAAATTGAGTTTGAAGTTATAATGGGTTTGTATGGGAAGGGGGCGTGTCTGATAAAATGATTATGAAATATCTAAATACTGAATCGAGCAACTTAAAAACTGTCTGGGGGGCTCACAAAAGCCTGAGTAGACGATAAAATGACCAAACGTTTTTTTTTAAAGTGAAATATCCCTTTAAGTACAACATTTTGGTACTTTTTCCACCACTGACTATACACCTCCGAACAGACCTCACTCCCGCCCTGTCCCTTGGGGCGGCCATAGCTGAGTGGTTAGTGAGCCCGCCTAGGGAGCCAGAGGCCCTGGTTGCCCCAGGTACGATTCCAGGCCACGCCATTATGTGTTGATGAAATGAAATTTGTCCCTGAGCAAGACTCTTAACCCCTAATTGCTCACAGGCCCTCATTGGAAACAAGCCCGCAAGGACTTTCATGAACGTCCTGTTAAAAGGAATTATCCTTATCCTTATGACCCCAGGTTGGGACACACTGCCTTGGGGCATTCGTGATATTTACACCTGATGACTCACAAGGTTATACAGCTGCATTATTGTACAGAGGCTACAGGTACTGTACAAACAGGGCTGGAAGGTTTAGTTTGCTGGAGGGGACACGCTTTGCGTTTCCAGGGACCATGGGCACTGGCATGTGAAATGAAGCCTTTGATATTTTGTGTAATAAAAAAGTACCTTTGCAGATGGACAACATGCACAAAGTGTGCTTTCTCAAAGTGTGTGCCCCAGAATACTTTGATAATATTTGGAATGTATCAGTTTAACCACTTAAACCCTCTATACTTAATAAAACAGACCTGAGTTACACTGTTGGTGTGTTCTTTTTCGATCTACACCAAATCTCTTCGCTAGAAATAGCAGATCTACAAGCTCACAACGTGACACTTTGTGAGTTTTGAAATGTAGTTTTAAATGATTTATCAGAAATGGTACCATCTTTAACTGAGGACCAATAAAGATGAGGTTGGAAATGGTTGAAATGCTCCTTTAACACTACCGTATTCAACAAGTTAAAGGGCAAGAACACTTACCTTTCCATAATGTAACTCCAAAGTGGACAACAAATAATTTTTTTTTGCTGCATTGATCATTTAAAATATGCTCCTCATTGACTTAGCCTACATTGTACGGTTAAACAGCTCTCAAAGTCACTCTTTTAGCCCGCAAACAAAACTGATTTTGACAATATAAAACATCACAGAACCCAGTTTTTTATTATTTGAAGGTTTTACTAATTATAAAGTCCAGGTTTTCTTCCTAATTAAAATAGCAAAATCAACAGGAAGGTTGATTAAAAAAACAAACAGTACTGGGTTTGGTGATGTTCTATATTTTCTTAATCACTTTTGTTTGTGTTTGTTTATGTTCTATATTTTCTTAATCCCTTTTGTTTGTGTTTGTTTATGTGCTAAAAGAGTGACTTTGAGAGCTGTTCAACCGTACAATGTAAGTCAACGAGGAGCATATTTTGTCTTAATCAATTTCTAATCAATGCAGCAATTATTTTTGATTTCTTACCCACCTTTGGAGTTACATCGTGGAAAGGTAACCACACAACCCAAACCTCTAAGTGTTCTTGCCCTTTAAAATGCTTCCCACATTCTGAGTTCACATCCAGACCGGGACACAGACGGCCTATTATAAATGCATCACACGTCTTGTTCTCCACCCACATACTTTCACTAAACTCCCTCTAATCTGCCTCATCTGTTTTGTCTTGTCCTTATTCTTGTACTGACTCTTCCCCACCCATTTGATCTGATCTGGCACAATAAGGACTTTCTTAGCACTGTGACTAGGCTAATCCTTTTTGTATATTGATTATGTACAACTCTCATGTTGTCTTGCAGGGGCATCATTTGGAGTCACAGGGAATGGCAATTGCCACCATGATCTAGCATTCACATTAAAACCTTAAATTCTAAATAAAAAAATCTTTATCCAAATTGATTGTTCCCTTTGCAGTGAAATAATCCATATTGGAGTGGACTGCTCTCTGTTTTTAAATACAGAGAATTTTAAATGTTTTTTTTTGTTGTTGCTTATGTCTCCCTTCCAGCTGCTGCTGCTCCTTTGAGGAGACCAAACACACCACTGACTGGCTGCTGAACCAGACCAGCCACAGACCAAAGATCGCCGTCATCTGTGGCTCAGGGCTGGGCCTGCTGGCTGACCTGGTCAGCAACAAGCAGACCTTCCGCTACCAGGACATACCCAACTTCCCTGTTAGCACAGGTGAGATAACAGCTCAGTCAGTCAGGAGATGACCTGGGGACAAGGGCAGGGACAGTGTGACGCCAATTCTTTGAGTGACCATAGTATTATGGTCTCGGGTTCAATGTACAGCACAGCCGCTGATAGTGATAGCTTTGACACATGCTAGTCTGTACCAAGCCCCCAGAACCCAGGGGTTGCATTGAAGCGCATTGGACATGCTGGCCATTCATAGGTACTGCAGCTTAACCCTTGCATTGTGTTAGAGACCTGCTGACAGTTTTGGTGTTAGCGGGTCAAATTTGTTAAAACGGCCTGGGGCCACTGTCACGAATGAGCGAAAATGGTTTCGACCAATGGGCTCGACTCACGAGTTTGCGCACAGGGGTGCGCATGGAGGTGACGCAAAACGTCGCAGAAGCCCTAAATAGGCCCCGCCCGTCACATTTCCCAACCCAGAAGAAGGGGTGATTTAGGGGTATGCTCTGGGTGAACAACTCAATGCAAGTGGATGGGCGGGGATTTCCGGTGCCCTCTCTATTATTTTTAACTCTCTGGTCTAGGTTTGTTGTGAGACTTGGGCACACTGAACAATATTTTAATACACCATGCAGCGACATTATTTACAGCATAACCTGTTTAATTATAACGTGCGTGTACGCGCGCGCGCGCGTGTGTGTGTGTGTGTGTGTGTGTGTGTGTGTGTGTCTGTGTGTGTGTTAAGGACAGATAGAGCAATGCCACTGAGTGGCAAAGACACATCTAATGGAAAACAAATGCAAGTAGGCCTACCGTAGCAAAATATTTAACCAACATTAATTATAAATAAAAGTATAAGTTTAGTCGTTTAATTAAAACACTGAGCAGGCAAAGCAGAAATAGTATACAGTACATTGAAAATGTAGTCTTAAATTTAGCAGCTGCAGCCAGGAAACAGTTGACTTAATTATGATTTCTGATTGGAAATGAGGGAAAACAATTAGCCCGACTGAAAAAATGAAATGAACACATATCTCATTTGTGTAATCTGCACAAAAATTGTAACAGCAACAATGTATGGATGGGGGAGGGAGTAGCAATAAGTGAATCACACAATTAAACTTACCACGCTTGTCCCCAGGACCTTTTTGTGTTATCCTTTTAGCCTAAATGTCTGACTGTACCTCGCGCTGTTAACATTGCTGTCTAATATAGTATTCAATGAATCAATGAATCAATCAATCAATGCCTGCTGAGGGCAAGCAGCTGAAAAGCCTAACAAGGCGGGAGGGCATGTGAAGTCACTGCATCAGGTGGACATTATTAACCTGGAACGCTTCTGTGTCACTTTAGATGCCTTTGGCTATTCAAAAATAGCAGATATACAAGCTCATAGCGCGGCACCGAGTGCCGCGCTATGAGCTTGTAGATCTGCTATTTTTGAAAAATCTTGAATTTTTTTTTTTTAAATTTCTTTCCAGAAACTGTTATGATTTTTAAAAAATTAAAGAATCGCCTCAGGTCTTAATGGGTTAACAAGTGTCAAATGTTCTTCTTTATCCCATTAGAACCGGGAAAGCATCCGTGTCGGCTATTAAAAAAAATATAGCAGATGTACAAGCTCACAGCGTGTCACTTTGTGCCGCGCTGCACGCTTGTAGATCTGCGATTTTTGAGAAAAATCTCGAAAGCGTGAGAACTACTGATTTAGAAGGCATTCGTAGAATCGGCCTCAGGTCTTAATTGGGTTATCAGGGCCATGTGTGTTGGGAAGGCAAACAAAAAAAAACTGAGAGAAAGGAAAAAGGCACTTTGGGCATCAGGGGCAAAAGGGCTGGTGCTCACGCCCCCTCAGACCCCCCCCCCCCCCCCCCTGCACGTGCCTGGTGGCCGTGTATGTACGTATTATGTTTATGTTCAGTTTAAATTCGATCTGTGTGGTAACTATACATATTATGCAATTTTGTTCTGTTTTCCTGTGCTGCAGCTCTGTTGGGTTATAGTCTATGGACGATGGGGGTCAGTCTCCCAGTGTTAGTTTTAGTGCCTGACCGGAGTGGTATGAGCACAGTCCTGAGCACAGTCATGGGCAGCAAACAGAGATTCTAACAGGTCCCATAGTAAATGACGTTGTGCGGGAGAGAGAGGTCCTGATTGTTCTGTTTAAAGAGCTCCCGCCCAAGTGCGAGACAAGTGTTATCCAATGTAAGACTCGAGTCACTTCCTGTCTTGCCTACGTAATTTAAATGCGAGTCAAATATAGGACCCTGGCCAGACTAAGTAGCAAAGTGAGAAAAAGACGAACGTAGCGAATCCGTCTGCATCCCAGGCTACCCCAAAAGAATCATATTTGAACTGGGAACCCCCCACCCTGACAAGCACTTGGAATTGTAGGAGTTGTGGCATTTAGTTTGACTCGGTTCCACAGAAAAACAATTGCTGATCTACAAACTCACAACGTCTCGCAATGCGAGGTGTTGTGAACTTCTAGATTGGCTCTTTCTTACATATATTCTTACGTATATTATTTGGCAATTTGGCCAATATGTTTGACCAGTTTGTATAGTATAGTTTGTTGATGACCTTTGATGCAGTAATGGTCTTTTTTTCTCTTCTTTCTTTCTTTTTTGAGGTATTAAAAAGGTCTTAAAAGTCCTTAAATTGTCACTTCACTGTCATCTGGGGACCCCGCACATCCCCAAAATCATGTGGTCAGGGCCTCCCTGGGGGTCCCAACCCACAGGTTGAGAAGCACTGCTGTAGGTCTACAGGATGTGACTATTGAACTGTCATCACGTCTTACTGCATCGTCATGTTTTCTATCAGTTCCATTCATATCTCGTCTTGCTGACTTGTGTATCAGCATGACTCTTCCCGTCTGGTCATGTATAATATTGCTTGTGCAAATAGACATTAGACGTGTGTGTGTGTGTGTGTGTGTGTGTGTGTGTGTGTGTGTGTGTGTGTGTGTGTGTGTGTGTGTGTGTGTGTGTGTGTGTGTGTGTGTGTGTGTGTGTGTGTGTGTGTGTGTGTGTGTGTGTGTGTGTGTGTACATTTCAGAGCATGCTGTGTGATGCAGCCTTGCTGTTATCTTGTTCTCTGAGCTCTCTGCACGCTTACAGAACTTACTGACTAGTCTCCACTTTCCTTCAAAACATTGACTGCAAAATGATAATAATAATAATAGTAATATTAATATAATTTGTGGCCATTTAACCCATTAAGGCCTGAGGTTCCGATTAAAAAATATGTCTTCTAAATCCTAACAGTTTTCTGAAAACGTATGTTGCTATAATCAGTGGTTCTCAAACTTTTTCATGTCAAAGACCCCCAAAATGATATGTATTTGGCCGCGGACCCCCATCTGGACTACATTTTTGAACTTTTAAATTTTTCCCCCATAATTTAGTGCTATTGAACACCCTTTACGTCTGTGTGTTTGTTAAACAAATATTGAACCAATGAAAAGTATTAAAAAGCGCTTCTTACAAAACCAGCTAACTCCATTGGATCCTCAAACTTTCTGCTAAACCAGCTAACTCCACCAAAGGGGGGTGGAGTTAGCTGGCTTTGCTGACTCCAGGCTCCACCCCCTTTCGACCTCCAACCTCGTTGTGAGCTTGGAGGTCCATTCAGCTGTTCTTATCAATGATGAACAAAACCTCCTAACTCCTTTTTGTTTAGTTTTTTAATTTCCTGAAAAATGAACATTTTGGAGTTAGCTGCTTTCTGCCCGAGAGCAGAGATATACTTTGTTGACCAGGGTCCTCCAGGGGTCGGTACTTGGTACCCTCCTTTACCCCCTCTATTAGACCCTCCAGAAAAACGCGGGCAAAAACTCTTGATTATGCGGGTTAAAATCCTTGATTATGCGGGCTAAAACTCTTGATTATGCAGGCTAAAACTCTTGATTATGCAGGCAAAAACTCTTGATTATGCGGGCTAAAATCCTTGATTATGCAGGCTAAAACTCTTGATTATGCAGGCTAAAACTCTTGATTATGCAGGCAAAAACTCTTGATTATGCAGGCTAAAACTCTTGATTACGCAGGCTAAAACTCTTGATTATGCAGGCTAAAACTCTTGATTATGCAGGCTAAAATCCTTGATTATGCAGGCTAAAACTCTTGATTATGCAGGCTAAAACTCTTGATTATGCAGGCTAAAATCCTTGATTATGCAGGCTAAAACTCTTGATTACGCAGGCTAAAACTCTTGATTATGCAGGCTAAAACTCTTGATTATGCAGGCTAAAATCCTTGATTACGCAGGCTAAAACTCTTGATTATGCAGGCTAAAATCCTTGATTATGCAGGCTAAAACTCTTGATTATGCAGGCTAAAACTCTTGATTATGCAGGCTAAAATCCTTGATTATGCAGGCTAAAACTCTTGATTATGCAGGCTAAAACTCTTGATTATGCAGGCTAAAACTCTTGATTATGCAGGCTAAAACTCTTGATTATGCGGGCTAAAATCCTTGATTATGCAGGCTAAAACTCTTGATTATGCGGGCTAAAATCCTTGATTATGCGGGCTAAAACTCTTGATTATGCGGGCTAAAACTCTTGATTTTGCGATGAAATTTGTGTTTTTTTAGCAATTTTATGCAGTGAAATTGCGGGAAGTTGCGAAATATGCAGAAAGTTGTGAAATATGCGGCAAAATGTGGCAAAATGAGAAATATGCGATATGCAAAAAGTTGCGAAATATGTGAAAAGTTGCGAAATATGCGATGCGAAGCCCATATTATGCGATGCGATGCAGCCTTTTTGAAAAAACGTTACCCCCGCATAATTATGCGCCATTTTGCTGATTATGCGGTAAATTCTGCGATCGCATAATCGCATTTTTCTGGAGGGTCTACTCTATATATATGAAATATCTTCGCCAAAAAAAGTACATCTACAAAATGTTTGCCTATGTTTTCCGAATGTTTGGCTA
Organism: Gymnoscopelus braueri; assembly: GCF_963280865.1. Lineage (NCBI taxonomy): Eukaryota > Metazoa > Chordata > Actinopteri > Myctophiformes > Myctophidae > Gymnoscopelus > Gymnoscopelus braueri. The sequence continues at coordinate 8,427,897 of NC_137605.1, read as the reverse complement.
TTATGACATGGCCAGAATATGGATGCTAGGGTTCATGTGGTTAATGGACAAGGCTAAACTGATAAGCAGTGTCTGCTTATCACCACTCTGCCCTTCTGCCGTTTCTATGCTGAATGGTCTATTCATTCCAAGCAATTACAGAATACTGTAACTTTTTCAATGAAATTACATTTTTGACAACTTCTCTGAACTCTATTTTAGAGACAAATAATAAGAGCCTAAGAGGAGAAGATGCCCCCCCCCCCCCACACATCATATCGTCTCCATTTTTCAACATTAAAAACATATATATATAAATCAGTGCTATTGAACACCCTTTACGTCTGTGTGTGGGTTTTACAAATATTTAACCAATGGAAAGTATTAAAAAGCACTTCTGACTAAACCTCCAAACTCCATTGGATCCTCAAAACTGTCGTTAAAACCTCCTAACTCCACCTGAGCTGTATTTGGGTAAAGTGATGATAATATAAGGACACATTCAAGTATCTGACAATGTATAAAGTCACCGTACCGACTTTGATGAGGAAGTATTATGTTGTTCTAAAAACATGATTGTTTTTTTTTTAATTTCCGCAAAAGTTAATATTTTGGACTTAGGCTAGTTTCTGCCAGACAGCAAAGATATTTAGATTTGTTTGTTTTACAAATCGACACCTGGTCTTGTCGGCGCTGTTGGTTGAAAACCTAGCATGGCCTATGGCCTAATGGTTACTTTTTTCCGGAAATGTAAAAAATAACCTGTGTTCCAATGCATAGATTTTCAACAGGGGATCTGGGACCAAAAGTCAAGTTAACAGGTGCAAATGGCCGAATGTCTGAAAATACACATGAACACATTGCGTGCCAATCGCGTAGATCTACGCGAACCTAAATAATTGCGCAGCGAAGTGGTCTTTTTTTTCTCTCGCAGGTTCACATTTCATTGTATGCCTTGTTCGCCATGACGGAAACGGAAATATCCGTATCCGGAGATTTTCGTTCCCATCCGCCTCCACTCTAAAGCGGAAACTAAATCTCCATTTTCTCAGTTGTTGTTTTTCTCACCGCTGATCGCTGTTTAACATAAACCGCTGTAGCTTCAAAATGGCCGATCGCCGATCGAAATGGTCTTCTCTGGGCCACTCACACAGCTACCCTGCGTGTCTACAAACAGTTGAACGCATGATTTTAAGGTATTTAGCGAGGTCTGTGGTGACATGAAAAAAAACTAAAAAACAACAATAAATCGCTGGCACTGGTGAGTACATTATGATATTAAACTCTGGCGTGGAATGTGTTAACATGAATCCAACATATCAATAGAAAAGATAATGTGTAAACAAACAAACAAACAAACAAACAAAAACAAATGAATGAATACAAGTTTAATCTGCAACACAATTGTACACAATATGTAGTGGGGTTCTCTATTTTATCTCTCTCTGCAGCTAAGGGGTCCTTGGCCTCACAAAATGTTGAAGACCCCTGTCCCATGGATGTCATGTAGTTATTATTTAGTCACAAGTTCTCTACTTTTCAGTCACAAGTTATCTACTTTTCATTAGTTAAATGTTTATAAAACCCACAGACGGACTTATCCACTTTAACTTTCAAATGTTAACCTTTTCCAAAAGTAGTGAAAATAGCCAACCATATGAGCTCATAGCTTTTACGCACGCACACACACACACACACGCACACGCACACGCACACGCACACGCGCACACACACACACACACACACACACACTAGTGGGTCACACTACTCTCTGATATATATATCTCAATACATGGTTTGTGCCTGGCAGAAACATTATATGACAACAGCCAAGCAGTTACAGTGGCAAAGTCATGATAATTATTTAGGATTTCTGCATGTCACACAGTGTTGTACAGCTAATGTACAAGTTGATACATTATAGCCTGCATGAAAATGAGCCAGGAATGAATAACTAGCATCCATGAATAAAATATGAAGGTGTGGATAAAAATAGGCGGTAATATCTGCCTAGGGGAATTATATGCTGATGAAGGTGATGATGATGATGATGATGATGATGATGATGATGATGATGATGATGTCCACTGGACACGTTGAAATATTGAGTGTACTGATGGTGAACCCCTTGTGGAGCTGTTAGGACACACAATATATTATGCACACACTCACACGTAAATATTTATGAAGTACAAACCCATAGACTTGAATAATTCACGCACGCACGTATGCGTATTTGTATCACTATACTTGTGAGGACCAAATGTCCCCATATAGTAGACTATCATTTTTATTCCCGGTCCTCACAAGAAGAAACAATGCTTTGTTTAAGTTAAAAACATATATTTTAGAGATATGTTCACAATTAGACAAATATACAGGTTGGGGTGAGGGCTAGGATTAGGCATTAAGAGGTTAGTTTTGAGGTTAGGGTTAGAGTTTTCACTATTTTATACTCGCGTGGCGATGTCACACACCGAAGAATAGTGGCACTGCAACACATTGTGAGCTTGTACATCTAATGTTTTTCAGCTGTTGTTCGGCCATTTACAATGCCGTCCTAAAAGTTAGATATCCTCTCAAGTATAGTAATACAAAACTGTGTTTGTGTGTGTGTGTGTGTTTGTGTGTGTGCGTGAGCGACCGCTCGTGCGTACTCGGAAAACAGATGCAACTCTCATTAGAGCAGCTGTCGCCTGTCAGAATATCATCAGTTGACATCACAATGTTTCTCATTACCTGGGGGTCAAACCATTATAAGCTGGTATTAAATTATCATTACCATTATTGTTCCCTCAAAAGTACCTCTAAGCCTGAGGGAGGCAGCGCGCCTGCCCAAACGTTGGCTTTTGTATTTTTAATCTCACTGTCGTCGTCAATAAAAGTAACGTTTCTGGCACTGAAGCTGAAAGAAGTATGTCCGACAATTACAAGTGGAGATGGATATTAAATCCCCTTGATATGAGGGGACATACTGCCACCCAGTTTTCCCCCTTTTTTCTCCTCTGTAAATACACGGTAGCTACTGTATGTGTGTTTTTTGATGTTAATGAGTTAGTATTTTATGCTCTGTTGATGAATTGAAGACACATATTGTAAGGGCGGCCATAGCTGAGTGGTTAGTGAGCCCGCCTAGGGAGCCAGAGCCCCTGGTTGCCCCAGGTACGATTCCAGGCCAGGCCAGCAAATGTGGCGATGAAATGAAATTTGTCCCTGAGCAAGACTCTTAACCCCTAATTGCTCACAGGCCCTCATTGGAAACAAGTCCGCAAGGACTTTCATGAACGGACCTGCTGTTTGTCCGATATGTGCTTCTGGGGGGTCCCTGCAACAACATATTCTGAGATGGGGGTCCACGGCCACATACATGTCATTTTGGGGGTCCTTGACATGGAAAAGTTGGAGCACCACTGATATAGCAACATATACTGTTATAGGATTTAGAAAAAAAAACATTAGATATGTATTTGGCCGCGGACCCCCATCTCAAAATGTTTTGTTCCAGGGACCCCCATGAAGCAAAGATTTGAGTTACAAACGTTTGCTTTCAAACATATCAAATATTCAAAGATCTGCACACATTTTCAAGATTTTTCAAAAATAGCGGATCTGCAAGCTCATAGCGCGGCACTCGGTGCCGCGCTATGAGCTTGTAGATCTGCTATTTTTGAATAGCCCAAAGACATCTTAAAATGACACAGATTGAATGGGTTAAAGTCACAGCTGCTGTAACAACTGGACATGTTGTTCAAAGGGAGAGACTCTACATAACAGCAGGCTATGGTTGGCAAGGAATATCACTATGTTTTGTATGGTAATATAAGTTGCTACCTTAAAAAAAAAGGAGATATAACGTTCCAAAATTCAATAAGGTCAGACTGCATCAGTCCTTTGTCCATCAGTCGATTTTGAGGCTAAATTTAGAGTCTGGCCAAGGGTAAGCAGAACAATGAAGGACATCATTGCTCTTGTGTTCATGTTTTTATGTATGTAATTTCATTTGTTTTGTTTTTTTGGGGGGATTGTGTCAAATGTGTGTATTATTGTGTGTTGCATACAAGGCTACTTTGTCTCAAGACAAATTTCAGTGAAAGCTGATAATAAAGTATAAAGCTGATAATAAAGTACTATCGTATTGTTAGCCTCGTAGCATAATTGCCTAAATCATATTCAGGAGACAAAACAAACAAAAATCATTTTCTGCCTAAGTCACCCTAGATGTCTAAGTAAAAAAACAACATTTTCTCAAGTCATGTTTATCTGCCTTTATTTATATCTGCCCTACTCTACTCTCCTAACACTGCTGATTCAGCCTATCAGAATGCTTGTTACATTCAAAATCATTTCATTTTCAAGTCAATCAATTCAATCAATTCATTTTCAAGTCAAAAAGTTGACTTAAAATCACTTTCTGCCTAAGTCATTTTGGAATGTAACAAGCATTCTGATTGGCTTATAGGACATAGGCAATAAGGCCATATGATGCAGCAGTGTTAGGAGACTAGAGCTAGGCAAAAATGTCAATTTGACCAAACAGTGAGTTAGGCAATTATGCTATGAGGCTAACGATACCGTAGGAACCGTCATTGTTAAGGGGTGCTCCTTCCATTCCGACATCTCACCACTCCGACTAGTGGCTTCCGCGTGCGGTTAAGGTTAGGGTTAGGGTTAGGTATAGGGTTCGTCAACGTCGGAAAGGCGACGTGTCGGAAAGGAGAAATGCACCCCATTGTTAACCCTTACAAATAGTCATTGTCATTGACGGGTGGAAACCTTGTACGTCCCAAACCGTTCCTTTTTTTATTATTATAAAAAAAAAAAACATGCTAACATTCATTGTCAGGTATTAATTGATTCATTCATCTGCCACTGCTAGTGGTTTTACCTAATTTTGAGTCTTTTTGATTATCCACAGAATTTGTGTAAACAAACAAACAATGTTCCGGTGGAAAGACGACTCTCTCTTCTTTCCACCAGGGAAAAAAAAAACATTGTAACTGTGATCGTCCGTTCTGTATAGTTATAGGCAGTTGAATATAGCTTGTTTTCACCAAAATCCGAGATAAATGTATTTTTTTAAAATCTGATAACATTGTAGCGGACGGGGTACATTTTTTTTAGATGACGTCATTTCGGTTGTATCCTTCTCTCGTGAAGTTAAGGCATCATTCATGGGTTGGCAAAGAGCGCCCTCTAGCGTAATCATTAAAAACACCCGATGACATAATATGGCAGTCAATATGTTAATATGTTAATGGCTCGACAGATCCCATTGTACTGATATTAAAGGATCCCAAGGTACTGATATTTGTACTGCATCATTTTATCATCTACTCAGGCTTTTGTGAGCACCCTGGACAGTTTTGAAGTTGCTTAATTCAGTATTTAGATATTTCATATTCATTTTTATCAGACACGCCCCCTTCCTGTACAAACCCATTGTAACTTCAAACTCCATTTTAACCATGTTTTCAATTACTTTTTTCATTAATTTGTAATAAATATTTTTGAAAATGAAAATAATAATAAATACAATAAAAAAAAAAAAAATGTTAAATGAAAAAAGTAATCGAAAAAACACGGCCCCCTCACGTATTAGGAGGGCAGGATGAGTCACCAGAACCAAGGACGGGTGTTTTTGATGAATCTAACATGTTGCAAATGGAGTTTGAAGTTATAATGAGTTTGTATAGGAAGGGGGGCGTGTCTGATAAAATGAATATCAAATTTCTAAATACTGAATCATCAAGCAATTTAAAAACTGTCTGGGGGGCTCACAAAAGCCTGAGTAGATGATAAAATGACCCACATTTTTTTTTTTAAAGTGAAATATCCCTTTAATATGTGTATGGTGTAACAGTTGCAGGTCATGAGGGCTGTCTGGTGTTCGGGACCATGAAGGAAAAGTCCTGTGTGTTCATGCAGGGTCGCTTCCACCTGTACGAAGGGTACTCCCTCTGTAAGGTAGGACCCCTCACTCTTCATTTGTCCACCTGTAACTCTGAGCAGTGGTGGAAAAAGCACTCCAATGTTTTATTTAAGTAAAAGTCTCAAAACTGCAATGTAGAAATACTCTGGTACAAGTAAAAGTCTGGAATCCAAAATGTACTTGATTAAAGTACTCATCATGCAGAATGTCCCATTTCACAAAGTTTTCTAATGTATGAAATGCATACAAACCTTTTGAAAATCAGCAGATCTACAAGCTCACAATGCGTCGCATCGCGGCGCATTGTGAGCTTGTAGATCGGCTATTTTCAAATGGCCGAAATGTACGTAGGGCTGAAGTGGGTAAAGAGGTTTGCAGGGTGTGTCTACGTAGGAGGTGTGCCTCTTTCCTTTCCTGACTGTGCCTTGGGTTGGCTCCCACAGCGTGCGTTTTCTTGCTACCAGGCCTCCGTATATAGGTCTGTGTTCCTTCCATGCGTCACAATGTGTCACGATGCGACACATTGTGAGCTTGTGGATCTGCTATTTTCAAAAGATTTTTCTACATTTTATACATTTGAAAACTTGTGAAATGGGACATTCTGCAATATGAGTACTTTCTACTTTTGTACTTTTACTCAAGAAAATGTTGAATTCTGGACTTTGACTTGTAACCGGAGTACTTCTACATTGCAGTATTGATACTTTTACTCAAGTAAAACATTTGAGTATTTTTTCCACCACTGCTCCCATCATGTGACATCAAGTATCATTCAGAGCATTGTGCAATGTGTAGACGCCATCCAGGGTATTTCACTGCTGAGTGTCCATGCATGTCTCGGCCACATAACCGCAGCACTGACTCAAGGCAAGTCACCTTTACTTGTATAGCACCCTTGAAAACAAGCGTTTTGATCCCAGGTGATTTCCAGTCAAGGGAAGACTACATCGATGACAACATTACAGAGTTCAGAGAGAGCTCAAAACATGATAAGACACAAATACCCCAAAATACTAAAAACAGAGGACACATTTATGGAAGCAAACACATTAAAACAATTATCAAAACTCCACTGTAGCCACGGACAGTGTCACGTTATAGCTTTGTGAGCTTGTAGGTCTGCTATTTTTTGCAATTTTCCTGACCTTGTTGAATCTTGCCCCTCACTAATCCACATTACAATTAAAAAAAAACTATAAAACTGATAAAAAAAAAACTAATCCAAAACTAAGTCCTTCCACAAAATAAAAACTAAGCCAGCAAATCCGCTTTAAAAACTATAATTAAAACTAAGCTGAAATTGAAAGCAAAGTCAAAACGAAACAAACTACTAATGAAAAATACACAGCTACAGTATACAGTGGTGGAAACAGATGTACTCAAATGTTTTACTTAATTAAAAGTATCAATAGCCTACTGCAATGTAGAAGTACTCTGTTACAAGTAAAATGTAAAAAAAATTACTTGAGTAAAAGTACAAGTATTGGTATAAAAAATTACTTAAAGTACCAAAAGTAAAAGTACTAACATGTTTGAAAATAGCAGATCTACAAGCTCACAACACGTCGCGATGCAACGCGTTGTGAGCTTGTAGATCGTCTATTAGGCATAAAGTGGTTAATGTATGTTTTTTATAACGTAATAATTTATATCTGCAAAGTAACTAGTAACTAAAGTTTTCAAATAATTGTAGTGGAGTAAAAGTACAATATTTGCCACTGAGATGTAGTGGAGTAGAAGTAAAAGTATAGACAATTGGGAAATACTCCAGTAAAGTAAAAGCACCTCAAAATTTTACTTAAATACAGTACTTGAGTAAATGTACTTTGTTACTTTACACCACTGCAGCCATGGTAACCTTGCACGGTGAGTGATTATGGCAGAGTGGGTCGCAGTCGTGTGAATGGTAGAGTGAATGAAACTCCAACCTGTTCATGTAGAATAACAGCCGTGCGGTAATGCTTTCATCAGTCACATAGATGCTGTTGTCTTCCTGTGGGTCATCTAGGATATCGCCCATGTCGGTCCGGAAACCTCGCATCTCCAACATTTAAACTTTTTATGTTTTTTTTGTAAAACAACGTCCTATACTTTCATCATACAAGAGCGTCGCGCAGAAGTAGTGAAAATAGCCGATCTACAAGCTCACAATGCGTCGTGTCGTGACTTGTAGATCTACAATTTCCATTATTTTCAAATGTGTTTAAAGCTGCACTATGTAACTCTTCAACCCTGGATTTGAACCTGGTTTCGTGCGCACATGCTGAGATTTGTTTTACCCTTGAGCTAATAGAGCCGGCCTGCTTGCTCTGGGGATAAATGTAATCTTGACCATCAGGTCAAACTTTGTGTCAGACCCTGTGTCTACAGTAGGTGAGACCTGACCTTTGACACCATCTAAATATCTCAATAGAAGAGCAGGGAGACAAAATACAACCATCCCAATTGTTTAAGTCATACTGTGTTAACATACTCTACCATACAGATTGGACAAAATTACATTTTATTCATAAAAAAAAAAGTTACATAGTGCTGCTTTAAGATAGTAATACAAAAGGAACAGTTTTGGACATACAAGGTTTCCACCCGACAGCGAGGATATGGGAACTGTGCTCCTTTGCTCTTTTAAGCACCATGAATGTCTCTTTGTGTTATTGCCGCCATAAATATATTTACCCTCTGTAGCTTATAGTGTCTACTTCCTCTTTGTGTAACCTTCACACACCTCGCGCACGCACGCACGCACACACGCACATAGAGAGCAGATATGTGCAGTGTGTTAGTCCCTGGTGTGTGTGGTTTTGTTTTCATTGAAATGTGAACAATGAAGATACTGGCTGTTCTCTTGGAACACTGTGCCAGGACAGAGGTACAGCATGAGGTTCCCGGTTCAAAACCACCAAGGAATTCATACCGTACAATAAAATCTCTTAGCAGATTTACAAGCTCACAAGGCAGCGTGTTGCGACGCGTTGTGAGTGTGTAAATCTTCTATCTTTGGTCAGTTCCCAGTACAACAGTAGAACACTGTGGTTGTACTGGTCAGTTCCCAGTACAACAGTAGCAGACTGTGGTTGTACTGGTCAGTTCCCAGTACAACAGTAGCAGACTGTGGTTGTACTGGCCAAAATGCTGGAATTGTTTTTAATAAAACGTTTTTAAATCTTTTGAAATAATATATATATTCTTTTAAAAAAATAGATATTTACTCGTGACCCCAAAAAAATTGTCCCGACCCAGTGTTTGGGAAAGTGTTTTAAATTATCGGTATCACGATGGGGGAAAAAAAATCAAAGAAGAAAAGAAACTGTGACAATATAATTTTCTATGTTATATTATCAATACAATCTTTGTGTTTTGTCAATTATTTGCGGGCCCACCAGTGATCACTATCACAATAATACAGAGCTTTAACTTTTTTAACAAAAAACGTTTTATTTTCAGCAGAAATATATTACTCACCCCAACTTTAAATAAACGGTTGTAGTAAAGAATGCTAAGCCTCTGTGGATTGCAGGACTGTCAAGGTCAAGCGCGCTCTAGAGAGACTGCCGCTCTGGCCCATTAACTTTATCTATAACCATCAGGGAGGCTGGCCTGGGATCTGCCAGCCCAGGCTGAAGGCCATGGATTTTAATTTATACTTTCATATTATATTCTGATGCATTTTAACCCATTAAGACCTGCAGGCCGATTCTACAAATGCCTTCTAAATTAGTAGTTTTCAAACTTTTTCGTGCCAAGGACCCCAAAATGATATGTATTTGGCCGCGGACCCCCCCGTCCTGTCCCGTCCCGTCCCGTCCGAAAAAGAGATTTGTGATAAAAAAAAAATTATATTAAATAGTAGATGTACAAGCTCGCTAGCAATTATTTTATACTTTGGCTATTAAAAAATAGCAGATCTACAAGCTCATTGCGCTACGAGCTAGATCTGCTATTTTTGAAAAATCTTGAACGTTTATGCAAATCTTTGAATATATATATTTTTAAAGCGAACATTTGTAACTCAAATCTTTGCTTCTGGGGGTCCCTGGAACAACATATTTTGATGGGGATCGGCGGCCAAAAACATATAATTTTGGGGGTCCTTGACATGAAAATGTTTGAGAACCACTGATAAAACAACACCCATTTTTCATCTGCTATTTTTGAACAGCCAAATACATTTAAAATGACATAGATGTGTTCCCTTTTTAATGGGTTAATACAGAGAGAGAGAGATGCAGCCTGCTGTTGTAACCACATGGGGATGAGACGCACTGGCTGTGAACAAGCGGAAACACCACCATATGCCGGTCCAATGTGATATAATGTGATGTCATTTTTTAAATATAGGATATAATAGAAGGTGAGAGTGTGCTGGTTAGGTTCATTTGAATAAAATAAAACAAAACATTTTGGGGCACATTTTGATATTTTCACAAACTTTCGAAAATACCAAAAATAGACGATCTACAAGCTCACACCCTCTCAGTTTTCCTACTGTCTGGCTCTCTTACACTGTCGCCCTCTCAGCTTTCTGTCTGTCTCTCCTATTATGCTGTCGCCCTCTCAGCTTTCATACTCTGTCTCTCCTACACTGTCTCCCTCTCAGCTTTCTGTCTGTCTCTCCTATGCTGTCTCCCTCTCAGCTTTCAATCTGTCTCTTCTACACCGTCTGCCTCGGAGCTGTCCTGCTGTCTGCCTCTCCTGCACAGTCTCTCTCTCTCTCTGCTTTCTTAATGTCTCTTTTACACTGCACTCACTATCTGAGTACCAGCGGCGTACACAGACTGCACCCTCCCACCACGGGCCAATTTACTCAGTCCTTCGTGCCGGTAGCCATGAAGCTTTACGATAAACCCGCTGCAAGGCGTTCTGTCTGGTTTGTGGAATAATGACAAATGTCACCCTTGCTCAAAGTCCCCTTGCTCACACGTTGACTTTATGTGTTGGCCTAGCTTATCATGTTTTAATCTTCTTATCTTTTTTTTTCAACCTTATCTTTTTCTTTCTTTTTTTGTATCTGTCTAGCTATATTTCTTATCTGTTCTTGTGTTTTTACGAGTAACTGCCATGGGGACTGAATTTACCTTGTGGGCTCAAAAAAGGTCTGTCTGTCTGTCTGTCTGTCTGTCTGTCTGTCTGTCTGTCTGTCTGTCTGTCTGTCTGTCTGTCTGTCTGTGTCTCTCTCTCTCTCTCTCTCTCTCTCTCTCTCTCTCTCTCTCTCTCTCTCTCTCTCTCTCTCTCTCTCTCTCTCTCTCTCTCTCTCTCTCTATCCATTCCTCTATCAGCTTCCGATCTGTCTCTCCTGCTCTGTCTACCACTCAGCTGTCCTAGCGTCTCAATAATGATTTGATCATCATGAGCGTCACTCTCTTTTGTATGTGTGAGTCTGTGAAGATTAATGGCATTGATCGCGGTCTCTGTCCATCTGTCCAACCACTATGTGGATCGTCTTCTGTTTTAGTCCAGGGAACATTGACTCACACACCTCTCTCCCCTCTCTCCACGTCAACCCTAAGTCAGTGGTGGAAAGTACAGTACAGTAAAGTACATTTACTCAAGTTCTGTAACTTTACTTGAGCATTTCCATTTTCCAATAGGTGTATTATTATATCTGTCTATTCAAAAATAACAGATCTACGTCTACTTTACTTTTGTAAGATGTGAGTTTGAAAAAGTACCTTTACTTTGGTACCATAAGTATGTTTTGATGCCAATCGTTTTTCTACATTGCAATAGAAATACTGAAAATCCTTTTTGCCTCTCCCGGCTCTCTGTCAGCCGTTGTGGTGTGAAAGTGGAGGTGGAATGTGATTGGCCCCATGCTCTGATGTCCTGGGGGAATTATTTAGCTGACGCACAACACCATCGACCTGTCCATCTCAGGACGAATGTGGTGTCCATCGAAGTGTGTGTGTGTGTGTGTGTGTGTGTGTGTGTGTGTGTGTGTGTGTGTGTGTGTGTGTGTGTGTGTGTGTGTGGTGTGGGGTGGGGGGGGAGACGATGACAACGACTTTCCTTAATTGCTTCCGTGACAACATGACAGCGTTTTGTGTCATGACAGCAAGCTCCACCCCCCTCAGGGACAAGACTTACGTGGACCATAGCTTATGGCAGGCACTCCCTCACTGAACAACACCAGTGGTGGACACTAACTAAGTGCATTTACTTGAGTACTGTACTTAAGTACATTTTTGGAGTGTTTTGTTTTTGTCTCGTCTGTGTGCATGGACTGGCAGAGACAACTGGGTAGACAGCCCGGTCTGGCGGAGACCTGCGCTCAGAGGAGCGCAATTTTCTAGTTTGTTTTCGTTTTTTGTACTTTCGACTCCATTACATTTCTAGGAAGGCACTCTTGGGAACAAAACTTACACAAATATATTATGAATTATAAATAGTGAAAATAATCTATAAAGCTCACAAAGCATCACAGCGCGACACATTGTGAGCTTATAGTTCTGTTCATTTTCATTATTTCTGAAAATGGACTTCGTAATTAGTACTTTTGAATACTTGAGTACTATTTACGTGAGTATACTTTGTCCACCACTGCACGACAACAAGCTCCACCCCCCTGAGGGGCACGACTTAATGTGGACTTATCTTGTGTCAGGCAATCCCTCACTGAACAGTGATGCACACTGTTTCACACTCACTGTCAGCGTTTGATTCGTTAAAGAAAACAGAGTTATAGAGTGCATTATAAAAATATGTATAAATGCATTATAATCTACTCATAACAATGGATAATAATTACATAATGCTTAATAATCACTGTTACAGTATAACACATTATAGTGTGCTTATAAATCACTATAGATGGTAATCGGGTGCTTTATTAAGAAAACATAATAACATTCAATGTATGCAAGAACAACACAACATGTTTCTGCCTACGCCTTCAGGAATGTAATGACTTTACTTTACTTTATTCCCTATACCCTTGATTGATTGATTGATTGATTGAATATTTTATTAGGCAAAAAATGTAAAACAGCACAGTTACATTTAAAATACTTTGTCTAACAGGTCCGTTCATAAAAGTCCTTGCGGACTTGTTTCCAATGAGGGCCTTGGTATTTAATTCATAGGCATATATAGTGGCACCACAGTTCAAATATCATTACAAAATAAACAGCCAAAAACAATATATAACACTATGTACAACAAAAAAATAAAAAAGAGGGGAAAAAAATATGTACAAGAACAGGGGGGGGGGGGGGTCTGCTGTCTAACGGGAAAATGGTACTACCTCCACCTTTGGCCTCCTGAAAGGTGATTTTTTAAGGCTCTTTTAAATGAGCCCAGCGAACTGCATTTTTTGAGGGATGGAGTTAGACTATTCCAATCCTGGGTGGCAGTGCTGTAGAAGGAGAATTTGCCCATGTTTGATTTATGGGTGGGTGGTACCAAATTGTTGTTAACGCTCCCTCTGGTATTGTGACTGTGGGTGTCGCTAACCTTTTGGAGGTATTTACTCAGATATGCGGGAATTGGGGGCATATCGGGCAAATTTGCATTTACAATTTTGAAGGCCAGTCCCATTTTTAGTTGTTTAACCCTGTCTTCCACCCTGAGCCAGCCTAGGCTGGCAAAATGGGTGGGAGAAAGGTGGGTCATGGGCCCCAATCCGAGGAGTAGCCGAATCAGTTTGTTTTGGGAGGTTTGAAGCTTAGTCTTCAGTGACACTGAGGTGTTGGAGTACCAGGAGGTGCAAGCATAGTCAAAAAGTGGTTGAATCAGGGCCCCAGAGAGGGTCCTGAGGGCCTGAGGGTTGACAAAAGAGGAAACTCTGCCCATAAATTTGGTTCTCTGGTTTACTCTTTTGACCACCTTTGTAGCCATGCTATCACCTGTCACGACCCTTTAAAGCTGCACTATGTAACTTTTCTCATCTACCCTGGATTTGAACTTGGTTTCCTGTGCAGGTGTTGATTTTGTTTTACCATTGAGCTAATAGAGCCTGCCTGCTTGCTCAGGGGATAAATTGAATCTTGACCTTCAGTGTCAGATCCTGTGTCTAGGTGAGAGACACTATCTTAAATGTCTCAATAGAAGAGCAGGGAGACAAAATACAACCAATTGTATAAGTTATATTAGATTAACATACTCTACCATACAGATCGGACAAATGTTATTCATTAAAAATAAGTTACATAGTGCCTCTTTAAGTCAACTCTATAAGCAGAGTTTCAAGGCACACCAGCCCTTGGCTTTAGAGGTCCACAAACATTTTCATGTCAGGGACCCCTAAATAGTTTTTGGCCATGGACCCCAAACATAAAACATGTTGTGCCAGGGACGATGGCATAAGAGACGATTTTGTCAATATTTTGGCAAGATTTGTCAACAAGTTTAGAACCCTGTCAATGACCCCATGGGGGTCCCTGAGCCCCACTTTGAGGAACCAGAGGTGCTTGCCAAAAATGTTAAAACAGATTTAAAAAAAATAAGACTCAAAGAGCCTTAAATGTATTTTATTTATGACAAGGAGAACATTAAAGCATGGCTGCCACCTTCAGGGTCAGGGACTCAAACTGGATTTGGCAGCAAGTCCCTGTAGAGACAAGAGGCTGTCTGGAATGCAGGGCCGTGAGAAGTTATCGCTGTCAGGTGGAAACCTCGTACGTCCTAAACCAGCCGTCTTCAATGTTTTTCAGGCCAAGGACCCCCTAGCTGAGAGAGAGATGAAGCAGGGACCCCCTCTATATTGTATAACATTGTGTTTCAGATTAAACTTTTTTTTTTACTTGCTCGGTCTGCTCTTTTTACCCTCTATGCCTCTTTGCCAAAAATAGCAGATCTACAAGCTCACAACGCCTCGCACTGCGAGGCGTTGTGAGCTTGTAGATCTGCTATTTTTGGCTTAAAGGGACACAAACTTTGTTTCAATGGATTAGTCACCCCATGGAGACTTGAATTTTTTTAGTTTTTTGTCTCATTCCTAAGACAATAATTTGATGACCGGCAGCGGTTCCGGTAGGAGACACAACAAGTCTCCGTTATGTCTCCTACCGGAACCGCTGCCTACCGGTCCGCTGGTCATCAAATTATTGTCTTAGGAATGAGACAAAAACAAAACAAAAAAATATCCATGAATTCAAGTCTCCATGGGGTGACTAATCCATTGAAGTGTGAAGTGTCCCTTTAAGTTCTCCTCAGAATATAGGGATGCGAGGGTTCAAGTGGTTAATGTAAATTAAAAAAAAAGTCACATCACACAAAGATTTGGCGGCCCCCCTTGTAGTAACTCTGAGGACCCCCCCCAGGGGTCCCGGACCCCCTGTTGAAGACCCCTGTCCTAAACTGTTACTTTTCAGGAAATGGAGAAAAAAAAGAACCTGTACTCCAATGGATCCAATGTAGTTATTAGTCACAGACACACTTCACCACTTTCTCTTTAAATACATGAATACATAAATAAACAATAGCAGAGAGAAATTGCAGCTCTACAAGCTGATAACAAGTCACAGCATGATCTGCATTGCATGTAGATCGGCAAATTGTTTTTTGCAACGTTTGCATGACACCCTCGCATGACGAAGCGAGGCATTCATCTATGAAAAAGACATGAAAAGTTGAAATGTGGAGATACGTGGTTTCTGCCCCGACAGCAATGATAACAATGTGTTATCAGCACTGTGAAATACTGTTAATGCAGCTCCTAAAGTATAGAAATGGACCCATTAGGCTGGTAAATGAACTCTGCATGCTGCACCGGGCCTGTTGTCTGACTTACTACACCATAAAATATGGTAATATAATCGTATAATTGCTGTCGGGCAGAAACCTCTTATCTCCATATTTTAAAGACGGGGTGCCGTGATTTTCCATAACCATCAGATATTATGGTTATACTAGGAGGAAGATTCTTTTCAAAAAAGTGTACAGAAATTGTTAACATTATGTTTTTATGTGGACACGCCTCCAGTTCATTAAGTATACCTGGTTCTCACCGTAGCACCTCCTCCACCACCTTAGCACCACCCACCTGTCCTAGTCCCTCCTCCTCATGCCCACACCTGTTGTGTTATGATAATGAGGGGGAGGGTATGTTTTTACTATGTCACTAAAGGGCTGTTTTTCTTTTGGCACGTTTGACCCTCAAGGTTTCGGCCTCCAGGTAGAAACTCAAGATAGTCAGAGAAGACATAAAACACCATAAAAACACCACCAGGGGGCTTAATGAAGTTATATCAACCTCATAGACACAGAAAAAGTGCAAAACCATGGCACCACCTCTTTAACTTTTTGTGTTGAATGGCCTACTTGATCATAGTACAGCGTCACACAAAAGCGTCAAAAGTAGCATATCTGGGGGGCACGGTGGCGCAGTCGGTAATGCTGTCGCCTCACAGCTAGAAAGTCCTGGGTTTGAGTCCCGCCGGGGACGCTGTGGACGCTGTGGGCGCTGTGGGCGCTGTGGACGCTGTGGACGCTGTGGGCGCTGGGGGTGTGTTCTCTCCTCCTCGTCATCAGTGCCCATGCCCTATAGGTGGGGTTGGTGAAAGGGCCTTTCTGTGTGGAGTTTGCATGTTCTCCCCGTGTCCCCTAGGGTAGGTACCCTAACAAAATACATGCAGTAATCCTGGTCTCTATATGCCTCCCCTACCGGGGAAACTCCCCCCCTGTCAGGTGATAAGAAGGGGCCTGCTTTCTGCCTGACATCAACGATATTGTACGTAAAACAGATCTTGTATCTCAATGCGATCACAGTATTAAAAAAAAGGTAAAACAAAAGAAAGGAAAAAAAAAAATTGTTACAGTGTTACAGTGTTCACCAGACAAATCAATAGTGGTTAAATGTACTCTGAGCCACATGACACCGATCCAGCTGTGTTCCCTGTCTTGCTGTCCTGTCAAAACATCTGTCTCTGCTTCACACTTCATCTTTGTCCCAATGATGCTGTCAGCAAAGAGCAAGACTGGGCACGACACACACACACACACACACACACACACACACACACACACACACACACACAGGATATGTGTCACCACACACACACACACACGCGCGCGCGCGCGACGCACACGAAGACGTGCGATGATGCGCATGAAGACACACTCATTATTTCCTATAGAATTCGTTTACATGACTCATTAATATCAATATTATTCTATTAAATTATATTATCTCTGACTTTCCCTGCATGTGTGTGTGTGTGTGTGTGTGTGTGTGTGTGTGTGTGTGTGTGTGTGTGTGATGTAGTGGGGGACTGCGTTCACACACTCTAACCTTTAACCACATAAACCCCATTATGGTTGACCGGAGTCCCTCAGGGCGCTATACTAGTGTCTTTCCTGTTTTCCTGTTATTGAAAGCTTTCGCAGAAAATAGCAGATCGACAAACTCACAACGCGTCGCAGCGCTCTCTCTCTCTCTCTCTCTCTCTCTCTCTCTCTCTCTCTCTCAATCTCTCTCATGATTTATACTTTGTTGTGCAAAGGTTAAAAATAGCCAATGTACAAGCTCACGATGCGTTGCATCCGCGCCACATTGTGAGCTTGGTCTCCTACTGAGTCTCCTAC